>NW_006921775.1:6065083-6065648 GCF_000298275.1 Orycteropus afer afer
TTGGATACACTCCCCATTTCATAGACATACCTAATCATTTAGCCTGTCCATCTATTTATCCATCCATATACCCACCCATGTTTGCCTTCACTGACAGCTCAGTACTGTATATGCAAAGGGGTTCATATTTGTTGTCTGTACCTCCTATGTACCTCTCTATGTCTTTCTCATCCTCAATGCTGCCATATTGGTTACTCACATTTGGTACACTGCCCTTCTTTTCACCCGAATCAATATTTATCTATCTGTCTAACCGTATTCCCTCCCCCTCCCCCCGGTAACCAACAAAGAAAATTTCCTTCAATAGATAAACCTTTCCTTAACTTTTACAATAACGGAGAAATACAATATTTGTCCTTTTGTGATTAACTTATTTCACTCAGCATAATGTCCTCCAAGTTCATCCACATTATGCAGTGTTTTGCAGTTCTACGTTATTCTTTAGTGTTGCACAGTATTCCATTGTATGAATGTACCATAGTTTGGTTATCCATTCCTCAGTTTATGGACACCTAGGTTGTTTCCATCTTTTGGCTATTGTAAATGTGCTGCGATGAACACGAGT
>NW_006921775.1:6067168-6076816 GCF_000298275.1 Orycteropus afer afer
TTGATTTTTTCCTATTGTCTTTCTGTTTTCTGTTTCATTGATTTTTGCTCAAATCTTGATTATTTCCTTTCTCCTGGTGGGTTTCCTTGCTGTGCTTTTTCTAATTGTTGGAGATGTTGGTTTAAAGTGTTGATTTTGGCTCTTCTTTTTTTCTTTTATTTTTATTTTTCAATTTTTATTTCTTCTCTTACCCAGTCTTTCTCAAGGAGTGTGTTGTTCAGTTTCCATGTGTTTTTACTCTTTTTCTGTTGATCTTCCTATTGTTGATTTCTCATTTGATAGTATTGTGATCTGAGAAGATGCTTTGCAGTATTTCATTGTTTTTAAATTTATGAAGTCTTGCTTTATGGCCTCACATATGGTCTACTGTGGAAAATGTTCCAGGTGCACTGGAAAAGAATGTAGACTGTGCTGTTGTTGGGTGAAGTGCTCTGTAGATGTCTATAAGGTCAAGTTGGTGGAGTGCATTGTTTAGCTCTTCTGCCTCTTTGTTGAGTTTCTTTCCAGTTGTTCTTTCATTGAAAGTGCTGTATTAAAAGTCTCCCACAATGACTGTGGAGTCATCTATTTGACTTTTAAAGTCTGATTTATATATTTTGGGGCTCTTTCATTGGGTCCATAGATACTTATGGTTATATCTTCATGTTCAATTGACCCTTTAATCATTATATAATGTCTTTCCTTGTCTCGTATGGTGGTTTTTGTCTTAATGTCAATTTGATCAGAAATTAATATTACCACCTCTGCTCTTTTATGGTTGCCAGTTGCTTGATATATCTTTTCCCAGACTTTGATTTTTAGTCTATTTTTGTCTTTGTGTCTAAGGTGTGTCTCTTGTAGACAGCATAATGATTGGTTTTGTTTTCTTATCCAATCTGCAACTTTCTGTCTGTTGAGTGGTGCATTTAATCCATTCATATTCAGTATAGTTATTCATGAGTGTGAATTGGTTGCTGTCATTTTGCTATGTGTTTTTTCATGGTGTTTCTTTGTTACATATTTTTTCTGTGCTGAGCTCATTATTTTTATGAATTGTGTTATCATTTCCTTTGTTGCTGTTGTTTTAGTATTTGCTGAAATTTATGCTTGTCCTCTTTTTTATTGTGACGTGAAGGTTTATCGTTTTTCTTTGAGGTTACCCTGTAAATTATAATTTTCTCCCTGAGTTTGGGATAGTCCTTTCTATCTTGCAACTCACTTGACTTCCTCACCATTTAGAAGTTCTGTAACTACACAGTATTATCTCTTTTTGGTTTGTAGTTGTCTTCATTTGCCAATTGAAGTCTCTGGTTCCCTGCTTTCAATCTTGTAAGCTCAATTTACTTTGGATATGTCCATAGCTGTGATTTCTGGGTTATGTCATCTTGTGTATTAATGGTCAGTTGTTGTTTGCTATTTTTGGTTCTCTGTTCAAAGGACTCCCTTTAGCATGTCTTATAAGGTTGGTCGGGTTTTAACAAATTTCCTTAGTTTCTGCTTATCTGGAAATCTCCTAATTTCACCATCATATTTGAGGGACAATTTTGCTGGGTATATAATTCTTGGTTGAAAATTTTTCTCTTTCAGGGTTTTATATATACCATCCCATTGCCTTCTCGCTTGTATGATTTCTGCTGATTAATCAGGGCTTATTCTTACTGGTTGTCCTTTGTTAAGTAGCTTTTTGTTTTTCCCATGCTGCTTTCAGGATACTGTCATTGTCTTTAGTTTTGATGATTTTGATGATGATATGTCTTGGTGATTTTCTTTTGGGGTCTGTCCTGTTTGGGGTTCGTTGGACTTCCTGAATGGATATATTCTTATCTTTCATTGTATCAGGGAAGTTCTCTCCCAACAAATCTTGGACAATTTTCTCAGTGGTTTTATTTTTCTCTTCCTGTTCTGGAATTCCACTGACACATAGGTTATTCCTTTTGATGGTATCCCACATGGACCTTAGTTTTCATTTTGTTTTGATCTTTTTTCTGATTGATCCCTTTCCAAAGAAGTATTCAGGTATTTGTCTTCAACCTTATTAATTCTGTCTTCCATTGCATCCGTTCTACTCCTTTGCCCTTTCAATGTGTTAGCTATTTCTGACAATTTAGTATTAATCTTCTAGATTTCTATCTGTAGATTTTGAATCATTTCTAAGTTCTCATTTATTTTGTCATTTTGTTCTTGTATTTTCTTCCAGAATTCTTCTAGGGATTTGTCTGTGTTTTCTTTGATCTGTCTCTCAGTCCTTTGAAGATACCTAAATATAATTCTTTTGAATTCCTTATCAGGGAGTTCCAATGCTGTTTCTTCCTCAGGGATATGTTCTGGGTCTGTATCCTGCTCTCTAGTTTCTACCACTATATCTTCTTTGTTTGGACTGTGATGGTCTTTTGTCTCTAAGACATTGTGATGTTGTTGTATTTAGATCTCTGTTAACTGTGAAGAGCAGCCAAGGGTGAGTCAGGTTCTTCTTGGTGGTTATCGTTGGCCTCTTGGTGGAGAAGGAGGTCACTCTCACTCAGTAAGTGAAGCTGCAAGAGGTGTGGGTGTAGTTGTGTCGTATGGGGACTGTTGCTGTTTCCCACTCAGTTAGATAAAAATAGCAATCGAATAACCATCAAAAAAAATAAAAGCCAATGGATAAACAACACACCGTGTAAACAAACAGGAACAGTAACCAAAAAAGAGAAAAGGGAAAAATACAAAAACAAAACAAAACAAAAAACATCACAATATCTGGGGAGAGGCCAAAAAGAGAAAAAAGTAGAGAAGGAGAACAATGAAGAAAAAAATGGGAAAAACTCAGAAAAACAAGGAACAGGGTTACCCACAAGAAAGAAAATGAAAAAAAATTGGAACCTGAAACAGGGAAAAGAAAAAAAGCTGAAAACTGGATCCTGGCAAGGGAAGAATAAAGAATGATAATAAAAAGGACAAAAGTAATAATAATAGTAGTAGTTTTAAAACAGACAAAAACAAACAAAAAGAAAAAAAAAAATTCTGGACAGGGCGGAGCACCCAGGCTCTGTCCGAGCACACAGACTGGGATGGAATTCCTGCCAGCCTAGAAGGTCTCTGGGAGTGAGGGATGGCCGCACCTCAATTCACCAAGATGGTGTGAGATATAAGAGTAACAAGGGAAATGTCGCACCTTTTCAGTAGTCCTTGTGTCCGGAATATCTTTGTGGTTCCCAGCAAGTGGAGCCTATTCTTAAGTCCCTGGAATCTGGGAAATCGCTGTTGCTTTAGATATCCAAAATGGTTAAGCCACTTGTAAACATTCAAAATGGCTGCACTCTCCAGACAGGCAAAAGTCCACAGCTCAGCCCACCTTTCTCTTCACTGCTTCCCCTTTTATTCCCCAGCCATCAGAGCAGTCCTCCATGCAGTCCCTGGCTAGCAGGGCTGATTATTAGGTTAATTCTTAGGTCCTGCCACCACTCGGCAGTATCCAAGCTATCTGTGCCGTCAGGATTGCTGCCAGACTGCAGCTCCATATGTCTCCTTTTTTGATGTTTTCATGCAAATTCTTCTGCTAGTTGGCGCTTAGTCCACTTCTATATCCTTTCCTTCAAGGCTCAGGGGTCCAGGATTATCTTCTGTATCTGTGTTAATTGGTTCCCCTTTTCTTTGTTTAAGAGAGTCTGTGCAGTCCTGCCTATTCCACCATCTTACCAGAACTCCACAATGCAGTAAAATTTTTGAAAGATAAACAAAATTATTAAATAACTCTTAAATGAAAGAGGAAATTCTAAGCAAGATTATAGAATGTATAATGGCAGTGAAACACAACATAATCATAATCTATAGCATACATTTAAAGCAGGAAAATTAATAGCCATATACACACTTATCAATAAAAATGAAATGTGAAAATAAAATAGCCAGCTTTTAAAAAAACACAAAGTAAATGAAACAGTGAATAGAAAATAATAGGGCCAAAATCTTAAGGATTTTTTTTTTTTTTTAATTTACATAATAGATCAACTCTTGATAGAGAAAACTAGATGCAGTCACTACAGAATTTTGATCAGTGTATTTTCCTTTATTTGCCAGGTGGGGTACCGACAGCCAATAGTTGCTGTCCAGGCATTCTTTTCTCAGCTTAACGATACCAAGAAAGAAGCAACATTTGACTGCAAGATTGATGGCTCTTCCAACCTGAAAAATGAGGATGATCGTGACAAGTTTTTGGGACGAGTTACGTTCAAAATCACAGTGAATGCCTAGTATGAGTAGGATATCTCTACAGAGTAAATGTTGTATTGTCTGTCTTCATTTTGTATCAGCTGGACCTGCCATTCTAGGATTATGAAACCACCTTGGAGAAAGGTGGGTGGTACGTGACACTGGGGTAACATCATGTGCTTCCAGATCATAATGTTCAGTGTCCTCCGAAGGAACTGCCTGTTGCCTCTGCTGCCCTTTGAACCAGTGTACAGACGCCATATTAGGGACTGGTAAATACCTGATAGAAATCATGTATAATGGGGTCTTATCCTATTTTTATGTGGTCTTAATTGCCAAGTGTCTAAAGCTTAATGTGCTGTGCTGTGTAAATATTTTATGGATTTAACACTGGTTAACTGTCATTTTGATGCCAACACAATTTTAGGGATAAAATGATAAAAGAATAAATGGTACCAGACCAACATCAAGTGACTTTTTATAGCTGCAATAAACGTGGTGTGTGGAGACCCCTGAGGTTGTGTGTGGGAGGAGGAAAAAAAAATAAAAGTGGATTTGAACGTGTTATCTTGGATTTTTGTAAAATTATTTTTTACATGCTGAATTAGTCTATTGGTCTTTTTGATGAACACAAACTTTTTAATGTAAAACATGTAAGAAAAATACTGATTAATTATTTTTAGTGCTAGAACTATATACAGAATATTTTAGATCACAGATGAAACAAAGCATTTTTAGTTTAGCCAGTTATCAATATGCACCTATCTTTTTTTTTTTTCAATGAAATTCAACTCATAAAATTTAAATTGTATGATAGTTTGTGAAATATCTTCCTGTTTTTATTTAGCACACTATGGACTCTAATAAACATGTAAATTGTGAATTTTAAAAACTTAGAACTTATTTAGAACTTCATAGCAAGTGATACTGTTGTATTTGAGCATTCTGTGGGTAGTGTCATGAAATATTCCTTCCCTCAGTCTTAGGTGTATTCTTGGTGTGATTCTTTGTCATTATCCACTGCTTTCTCTTTTGCTGAGAAAGGTGTGTTTCCCATACGATCTTTGTTTTCTCAAAGTGTTCTTTTTGGGAGGAAAGCAGATTCTTGAGTTTTTCTTGTGTATTTTGGGGCAAGTATGGCCCAAACCCACTGACTTGAGAATGACTGGAGAAAATGTCAGTGTGCTGGGTGGCCTGGAATGGCCAGTTGGCTTTGCCAGCTCCTGTCCACAGGTGGCTGCCTAGAGGTGAGCACTCAGCCCCACCTGGGAGTTCTGTCACTGTCTCTAAGGTAAAAGTGGTACCACGTTCAGAAGTCTGCAACTGACAAGTGATTTCATAGTTGTTAACAAGGTATACCAAGTCTTGTGAAGATGCCACAGGACCAGGAAATGTTCTGTTGTATGTAAGGTGTCTGTGAGTCAGAGCTGACTGGATGGCAACTAACAACAGCCTTCCATTTAAACCTGTTAACACACGGTTGGTTGTAGGCAAAACAAACAAAATTCCTGCCTTTCTTCTGCTGCTCTTCTCTCTGTGGGTGATAGGGATTTAAGCAAGCACTCCAACACTACAGCAAGACTGTAGTTATATGTACACAGAGTCTCCAGTTACCAGGATCTAAACATTCCTGGAAATCTGTATATACTTTCTTCACACAGCTTAAAAGGAGGGTGAGGAATTGGGAACTAATACTCAATGTGCGCTCCATGTTGGTATTTAGCTAACTTTCTCATTTAGTCCTCACAGCCCTGAGTGGTGCCATTACCCTCATTTTATAGTTAAGAAAATTGCCGTTCCAAAGTCAGGTAATCCATTTGCCTAAGATTTCTAAGCAATAAAAGTAAGCTGGGATTTAAAGTCAATGTCACATGTCCCTATCCCTTCAAAGCTAATGATCACGGATTCCATTTGAATTTAATCTCTTCCCCCAGACTTCTGTTATAGAATCAGCTAAGACCTCCTCACAGGCTGCAATTTTAGTGACAGAGGCCCTAATGTATAGTCATGCACCGCATAACATTTGTTGTGGCAACATCTGACTGCATGTATGTCCATGGTTCCATAAGGTTATAATAAAGGTCAGAAACAACAATTGGAGAATGGGCCTTACACATTGCCAGGTGTAGTGAGTGCAACAGGTTCCCATACACAGCATGTGTATCTCATGTCTCATATGCAAAGCGATCGTGCTGCCTGTCATGTGATGCTATAATGTATTACCTATACTATTTATGCCTGCGGTACTGCCTTATGTATCTGCTGTACTTTCTGTAGTTATTTTAATGTGACCTTTCCCTAAGAAATACCGTTGACATATAACAACAATATATGCTCTTAACTCCTAGGCAACAACATCTAGTCCTGTGTATTGTGCATCTCCTGAGGGTTGTAGCATTATCTGCTAATTTTCTTTCAAAAAGTGTTACTATGAAGTTCATAATGGCTCGCAAAACTAAGCAAAACCAGTGCTAGTGATAGCAGCAAGGGACAAAGGAGAAATACCAATTTGGAAGTGAAACAGAAGGCTAACACAGGTGGAAGATCATTGAACGCTATTGCTCACAATTTAGGCATGTCTGTTCATTAAGTATATAATATGGTGTTTGTATACAATATCCAGTCACATGTCCTGTTTCACAGAACGTATTGTGGATATTAAACAACACATGACTGAATTTGCATTTTGTGAACAGGACAACTAGCTTTTCTTGTTATCACCATCACATAGTGGGAAATTATCACTAAGAAAGGACAACAGAGCTTAAGTAGTAGAGAATGTTCTCTGCAGAAACTTCTAGTAAGAGAAACGTTGTGACATAGTATGAGACTAACACCTATATGTCTGAAGTGGGATAAATTGAACTATATTTTAATTTCATTAGCTACTCTCCAGCTGACTGGAAGAGATCCATATTTGTACCCATTCCAAAGAGAGGTGATCCCACAATGTGGAAATTATTGAGCAATATCATTAATACCGCACGCAAGTAAAATCTTACTGAAGATAATTCAAAAACAGTTGCAGCAGTATATTGACAGAACTTCCAGAAATGCAAGCTGGATTCAGGAGAGGACATGGAACGAGATATTGCTGATGTCAGGTGGATCTTGGCTCAAAGCGAAGAATACCAAAAAGATGTTTTCCTGTATTTTATTGACTATCCAAAGGCATTTAACTGTGTTTATCACAATAAGTTATGAATCACATTGTGAAGAACAGGAATTCCAGAACACTTAATTGCACTCATACAAAACCTACACATAGACCAAGAGGTAGTCATTCGAACAGAACAAGGGGATACTGGGTAATTAAAAATCAGGAAAGGTGCACATCAGGGTTGTATCCTTTCACCATACTTAATTCAATCTGTATGCTGAGCAAACAATACGAGAAGCAGGAGTGTGTAAAGAAGAATGCCAGGATTGGAGAAAGACTCATTAATGACCTGTGATATGCAGATGACACAGCCTTCCTTTATGAAAGTGAAGAGGTCTTAAAGTACTTGCTGATGAAGATCAAAGACTTCAACCTTCAGAATGGATTACAGTTCATAAACAAAACTACCTCACAACTGAACTGAAAGCAACATCATGATAAACGGAGAGAAGATTGAAGTTGTCAAGGATTTCCTTTTATTTGGATCCATAATTAATACCCATGGAGGTAGCAGTCAAGAAATTAAATGATATACTGCACTGGGCATATCTGCCAGGGTATTTTCAGTTGCCTTATATAAATGTGAAAAGTGGGCAGTGAGTAAGGAAGTCTGAATAATTGATGCCTTTGAATTACGGTGTTGACAAAGAATATTGAGTACACCACGGACTGCCAGAAGAATGAACAAATCTGTTTTGGAAGAAGTATAGCTGAAATACTCCTTAGAAGTGAGGATGCTGAAACTTGCCTCATGTACTTCGGTCACGTTCTGAAAAGGAACCAATCTCTGGAGAAGATATGCTTGGTGTAGAGCATCCGTGAAAAAGAGGAAGACCCTGTATGAGATGGACTGACAGAGTGGCTGCAACGATGGCCTGATACATAGGAATGATCGTGGGATAGAGCAGGACTGGGCAGTGTTTTCGTTCTGTTGTTCAAAGCGTTGCTATGAGTCAAAACCAACTTGACAGCACATAACAACTATACAATATATGTGCTCATTTTAAATATCAGTTTAACTGACAAATTTAATCTTCTCCAGGCACTAGATCAAAATAGTGTGAGAGTCATCTGCCTCGTTTTCAAAGCTGGTCGTATTTAGTTCTTTAGTTACTTGTTATCCAAACTCATCCTCTGTGGATCAGCAGCATAGGCATCAGCTAAAAGTCTGATAGAAATAATCTCAGCACGTCCCAGACCTTCAGAAACCTTCATTGTAACAAGGTGCCTAGGTGATTTGTGACACACTGAAGTTTAAGAAGCTGGGCTCTCCTGTGCTAAGGAAAACCTGAAATGGAAGATAAACAGACTCAACTGTGGCTTCATTCATCCTAGTCAAAACTTGTCTGTCCTATCAGGCCCAGCTCCTGCCCAACCTCCTGCTCCATACAATACTGCCTGTCTGTTGGGGTGTTTTCATAGCAACAGGTTTTAGAGGCGAGAGCTACCTTTGAAATAATCTAGTCCAAACCCATCGCCTTGGCCCCCTGCACATAAATGCCATTACTGTAATTATCATGCTTTGTCGTCTCCTTAAGTGCCTGCTCCCTATAATAGTTGAAGGTCTTTGAGAGCGTGTCTGTTCATCTCTATCCTCAGATGTGCCACTAATCACCTGGGATCCTGCACATAGCAGGACTATGATAATACCTGTTCATCTCCTGATTTCAATAAATGAAGCAAACAGAGCTAGGAAGATTCAGGTGGGTCAACTGAGGTCACACGGCAGTCAGTGGCTAAGCCAAGTCCAAACTCTTGAACTGGGAGGCACAAATAAGATGATTTACTGACCTAGATGTATGCCTATGCCATCCATCTCCAAAACACACTCTCTAATTTTGAATGATACCTCAATTCTTATTCTGAGAACTAGTTTGCTTTTCATGTAAATTTTTTAAAGCTAAAATCCCATACATATATTGCAGAACACACAAAAATAGAAATTTAATCAAACTGCACGCACTGCTGCCAAGTCAGATCCGACTCACAGTGACCCCTCTTTGGGTCTCTGACGTGTTATCACTATGGAAGTAGATTGCCCAACCTTCCTTCCAAGGAGTACCTGGTGGGTTTGAACCACCAGCCTTCTGGTTAGCAGTCAAATGGCTTAGGCACTGTGCTACCAGAGCTCCAATCAAACAACGTTGTTGTTACTTGCCATAAAGTCAGATCCGACTCATATCAACCCCTCCTTGGGTTGCCGAGGCAGTATCACTACGGAAGTAGATTGCCCCATCAAACAATGTTGTTGTTGTTATGTGCCGTCGAGTCGGCCCCGACTCATAGCGACCCCTCCTTGGGTTTCCGAGGCAGTATCACTA
>NW_006921775.1:6076916-6130060 GCF_000298275.1 Orycteropus afer afer
CCGTCGAGTCGGCCCCGACTCATAGCGACCCCTCCTTGGGTTTCCGAGGCAGTATCACTATGGAAGTAGGATTGCCCAACCTTCCTCCCGAGGAGTGGCTGGTGGGTTTGAACCGCCAGCCTTCTGGTTAGCAGTCAAGTGCTTTAGCCACTATGCTACCAGAGCTCCTCATCAAACAATAGTAATACGAATTTCATGTGAGCCAAAATTGAGACCTGCAAAGGCCCTGTTCACACTGGAATGGCTGAGGTGATGTCCTCGATGCAGCATGTGACATTAGCACCACAGCATTTATTTATCATTTTTGTTTTAAGAAATGGATTTAAGGACAATTAAAGCCCCAAAACAGGGTTTGCTCTGTTAACAACTGCAGGAATCACTTTTGTCAGGTACGGGCTTCTGAATGTTACCACTTTTGCCTTAGAGACAGGGAAAAGCAGAGCTCCCAAGTGGGGCTAATTGCTTACTGCCACAGCACAAAGCCAGCCACATGGACCCTCACATAAAAGGTCTCCTGGGGTGGCAGGGAATTGGCATGTCTTGAGAAGCACTCTATCAGGAGGTCGAACAGTGAGCAAATGGAGTGAAATAGAGAGTGGGGGGAGACAGCCAGGCTGGGGGTGGTAGATGGAGAAGTGGGTGATGACCAAAAATTCAGTGCACTTAAGACCACCCATCTGAGGTGATGAATCCAGATTTGGACCTATTGTGATGAAGTCATTGTGTAGACAGAATCTTGTATGGCATCCATCTTGTGTTGCCCTCAGGTATCATGCCTGTGGTTATTAAGATAATTTATCAGTTTATTTTAAAATTGGGAGATTATCCTGGATTATCCAGAAGGACCTTAAGCACAAGGGGGATTTGGAGAGGTCCAAAGCATAAGGATTCGACATGCCCATGCTGTCTTGAAGATGAAGGAGTCATCTGGAAAATAAGAACAGACTTCTGCCAACATCAGTGAGTTTGCAAACCGAGCACACACTTGGTTTCAGCCCTGTGAGCAGAGGATCTCGTTGAGCAACACTGCCCAGATTTCCAGCCCACAAAAATGTGAGACAGTAAAAGGTGATTGTTTTAAGCCACTAAACCAAAAACCAAACCAAATACACTGCTCTCAAGTCGGATCTGACTCATAGTGACCCCTCTTTGGATTTCCCACGCAATATCCCTACGGAAGTAGATTGCCCAACCTCCCTTCTGAGGAGTGGCTGGTGGGTTTGAACCACCAGCCTTCTGGTTAGCAGTCAAATACCTTAGGCACTACACTAGCAGAGCTCCTTTAAGCCAGTAAGTTTGTGGTGATTTACTATGGCAGCATAGAAAATATCATTTTCTCAATGAAGATACTCTCTGAACCAAGGCTTCTTGAATTTTAATGTGCAGATTAAACTTGTCTGTCAGTTTGTCCTGCTGTGGTGGCATGTTGCTGCGGGGCTTGAGGCTGTGCCACCAGTGTCTCAAACATGGTGCACAGGTTTCAACATCTTACAGACTGAGACAGACTAGGAAGAAGGAGGAGGTCATCCACTTCTCAAAGAATTGGCCAGGGAAAACCTTATGAATAGCAGAGAAACACTGATACATGTGGTGGTTATGTTTTTGTGTCAACTTGACTGGGCCTGGTTGAGTGGCTGGGCAGCTGGATGTAGTATTCCCCATGATGAGACTGGTAATCAAGTCCATGGTGGAATCTGCTATGAGCAGCTGAATAGCTGACTTTGTGTATGTAGTCTGCTTCCTGTATATAAGCAGAAGCTTTGAGAAAGGTCTCTAGCCTATGGCACACTTGGACCCTGCATGTAGCCGTGTCGTTGCTCAGCAGCCTGTGATGCTCTGCCAACCTTGGGACTTACAATGGACTTAAGTAAATGGCCTGCTGTGTGGTTTGGTAACATCGGGACTGTGCCTTTTTACTTGTCAACCTTGGGGCTTCTCAGCCTCAGCAGCCAGCAGCTGTCTGAGTGAAGAAACACCTCTAGCTCCAGTGGGCCAGGAGCAGGAGGCAGAAGACTGCAAGGTTGAAGGGCTTTCACCCAGCCCCTAGAACCTGGCACTTTGAACATGGACTTAAAGCCTCCAAATTGTATGAATAAACTCCTGTTTGTTTAGGCAATCCCATTTGTGGTATATTTCCTGTCAGAGCGGTACTAGGTAACCAGAACAATACATTACTGTGCAACATTATGAATAGCACAGAAACATCGTCTGATACAGTGCAGGACAATAAGCCATTTAGGTCAGAAGACTCTCAAAATAGGACTGGGAAAGAGCTGCATCATCAGAGTAGAACCAGCCTTAATGATATGGTAAAGCTTTTGAGACCTCCATTTGCTGATGTGGCATGACTCAAATTGAGGAGAAACAGCTGCAAATGTCCATTAATAATCGGAACATGGAATGTATGAAGCATGAATCTAGGAAAATTGAAAGTTGTCAAAAGTGAAATGGAACACATTAAGATCCATATCCTCGGCATTCGTGAGCTGAAATGGACTGGTTTTGCCCATTTTGAATCAGACCACCATATGGTCTACTATGCCGGGAATGATAATTGAAGAGGAATAGCGTGGTGTTCATCATCAAAAAGGATGTTTCAAGATCTGTCCTGAAGTACAATGCTGTCAGTGATAGGATAATATACATACACCTACAAGGAAGACCAGTTAATACGACTATTACTCAAATTTATGCACCAACTACCAAAGCCAAAGATGAGGAAATTGAAGATTTTTATCAGCTTCTGCAGTCTGAAATTGACTGACCATGCAATCAGGATGTGTTA
Source organism: Orycteropus afer afer (assembly GCF_000298275.1). Classification (NCBI taxonomy): domain Eukaryota; kingdom Metazoa; phylum Chordata; class Mammalia; order Tubulidentata; family Orycteropodidae; genus Orycteropus; species Orycteropus afer. The sequence goes on from NW_006921775.1 coordinate 6,079,702, forward strand.
TCACTAGTGACTGGAAAGGAAAAGTTGGAAACAAAGAAGAATCACCGGTAGTTGGAAAATTTGACCTTGGTGACAGAAATGATGCTGGAAATCGCATGACAGAATTTTGCAAGACTAAGGACTTACTCATTGCAAATACCTTTTTTTCAATAACACAAAAGGCAGCTATACAAATCGACTTTGCCAGGAGGAATACACAAGAATCAGAATAACTACATCTGTGGCAAGTGGTGATGGAAAAGCTCACTATCTTCAGCCAAAACCAGGCCAGGAGCTGATTGTGGAACAGACCAACAAGTGCTCATATGCAAGTTCAACAGGAAGTTAAAGACAGTTAAAACAAGTCCACGAGAGCCAAAATATGATCTTGAATATATCCCTCCTGAATTTAGAGACCATCTAAAGCATAGATTTGATGCATTGAACACCAATGACTGGATACCAGAAGAATTGTGGGATGACATCAAGAACATCATCTATGAAGAAAGCAAGAGGTCACTAAAAAGATGAGAAAAAAAAGAAAAGACCAAAATTGATGACAGAAGAGACTCTGAAACTTGCCCTTGAGCAGAGAGTAGCTAAAGCAAATGGAAGAAATGACAAGATAAAAGAGCTGAACCAAAGATTTCAAAGAGCAGCTCGAGCAGACAAAGCCAATTACTATAATGAAAGGTACAAAGACTTGGAGTTAAAAAAACAAAAGAGAAGAACACACTCAGCATTTCTCAAGCTGAAAGAACTGAGGAAAAAATTTAAGCCTCAAGTTGCAATACTGAAAGATTCCATGGGCAAAATATTGAATGATACAAGAAACATCAAAAAGACGATGGAAGAAATACACAGTCACTGTACCAAAAAAACCTGGTAGATCTGGAGGTGGCATATGATCAAGAACCAATGATACTGAAGGAAGAAGTTGAAGCTGCATTGAAGGAAATGGCAAAGAACAAGACTCCAGGAATTAACGGACTACCCATTGAGATGTTTCAACAAATGAATGCCCCACAGATGCCTCAATCAGTTATGCCAAGAGATTTGGAAGACAGTTATCTGGCCAACTGACTGGAAGAAATCCATATTTGTACCCATTCCAAAGAAAGGTGATCCCACAGATTGTGGAAATTATCAAACAATATCATTAATATTGCACACAAGTAAGATGTTACTGAAAATAATTCAAAAACAGTTGCAGCAGTATATTGACAGAGAACTTCTAGAGGTGCAAGCTGGATTCAGGAGAGGATGTGGATCAAGGGATTTCATAGCTGTTGTCAGATAGATCCTGGCTCAAAGCAAAGAATACCAGAAAGATGTTTACTTGCCTTTTATTCACTATGCAAAGGCATTTGATTGTGTAGATCATAACAAATTGTGGATGACATTGAAAAGAATTGGAATTCCAGAACACTTGATTGTGTTCATGAGGAACCTGTATGTTGACCAAGAGGCTGTTGCTTAAACAGAACAAGGGGACACTGCATGGTTTAAAATCAAGAAGGGAGTGCATCAGGGTTGTATCCTTTCACCACACTTATTCAATCTGTACACTGAGCAAATAATCTGAGAAGCTGGACTATATGAAGAAGAACGTGGCATCAAGATTGGAGGAAGAATCATTTACAACCTGCGATACACTGATGACACAACTTTGCTTGCTGAAAGTGAGGATGACTTGAGGCACTTACTGATGAAGATTGAAAAATACAGTCTGCAGTATGGATTACATCTCAATATAAAAAAAGTTAGAATCCTCACAATTGGACCTATAAACAGCATTATGATAAATGGAGAAAACACTGAAGTTGTCAAAGACTTCACATTGCTTGGTTCTACAATCGATGCCAATGGAAGCAGCAGTCAGGACATTAGATGACGTATAGCACTGGGCAATTGGCTGCAAGGAACCTCTTTCAAGTGCTGAGGAGCAAGGATGTCTCCTTGAGGACTAAGGTGCTCCTGACACAAGCCATGATATTTTCAATCGCCTCGTATGCATGTGAGAGCTGGACAATGAATAAGGAAGACCAAAGAAGAGTTGATGCTTTTGAATTGTGGTGCTGGTGAAGAATGCTGTAAGTACCATGGACTGCTAAAAGAACTAACAGATCTGTCCTGGAGGAAGTGCAGCCAGAATGCTTCTTGGAAGCGAGAATGGCCAGACTTCGTCTCACCTACTTTGGTCATGTTGTCAGAAGGGACCTTCCCTGGAGAAGGATGTCATGCTTGGTAAGGTGGAGGGTGGACGAAAGAGGGGAAGGCCCTCAACAAGATGGATTGACACGGTGGCTGCGACGATGGGCTCAAGTATAGCAAGGATCATGGAGCTGGCGTGGGACTGGGCAGTGTTTTGTTCTGCTGTGCATGGGGTCGCTATGAGTCAGACATGACTTGAAGGCACCTAACAACAACAAGAAGAAGCTCCCTTGAAGTAGCCCTGGTAGCACAGTGATGAACACTCAAGGTCTAACCAAAAGGTTGGCAGTTTGAACACACCAGCCGCTCAATAGGAAAAACATGAGACAGTTTGCTTCCTGAAGATTACAGTCTTGGAAACCCATGGACCAGTTGCACTCTGTCCTACAGAGTTGCTATTAGTTGGAATCGAGTCGACGGCCTTAGGCTTTTTCTTTGGTTAGCACTGCTGCCCAGCACTGCTGCTCTGAGGACCACACTGGAGCACAAGGCTTTTTTATGTACCATCATGGTCAGTGACTGGAATTCAGAACTAGAACAAAAGAGAGAGGAAAAGGAGTTTGAGAGAAAGACTTGGGTAAATGTGCTCAATTGTGAAATACCATTCTTGAAGGCAGAAGAGGGGGGCCATGTGGGTGAGACCACACTGTCATGAAAACCCTCCAGCCTATCAGTATGGGCCCTGTCTGTAAAGCTAAGGCTGCCTGCACAACATTAGTTACAACCACTCCTCCTACCAAATAGCAGAATCCTTGTTAGAATTCTTGGGGAAACCGTCCCCTTCTTTGCTCTCCTCATCTCTGCTGCCATAGTGCTTTAAATTGATAAACTGTGGGATAGGCTTTTAAAAAGAAAGCACCCAAAGTCTCTTAACCTTGCTGGTGGTCCTTCATTGGCCACCCATGGCTGGATGCTGCATTTTCACTGTCTTTGCCCTTTTCTACAGCCTGTGGGGGCACTGGCCTGCAGCCCCGTGTCCAGCTTCTTGAGCGTGGGTCATTGCTAGCACCCCCTCCTCCAAGCTGAATGGAAGCCAAGCTTCTGCAGGCCACTGGCAGCGGCGTAGTGTCCTGGACTTGGAGATAAGGGCATTCACTTTATCACTAAAAGTGTACAAAGTTGCCAATTGCTTAGTGAGAAGGAATGACTCATTCATTCATTTGGGAAAATAAAAAGGTGAGCATCCACTATGTACCAGGCTCTGTGCTAGGAGCTTGGGATGCAGTGGGAATCAAAACAAGTTCCCTCTCCTTCCCTTCTCCTCATGGACCTTATAGCCTGGTGACTTCCTCAAGCCTGGAACTGTGTCTGTAGGCTACTCTGAGTGGTGATTGCCCTGGAAGGTAAGTTATAAAGCCATTACGTTTGGCAGCTGGTACACATCTGGTGTGGTTCCTCAGGCCCCAGGTGGGGAAGGCTGGCCCTCAGGCAACACTACGCCATTTTGTGGAACCTGTGTCTCACCAGAGCTCCTGGGAAGAGCTGGAGCTATATTTATATAGCCTTCATGCGCAGAGCCATAGGATGGAAGTAACAAATGATCTCCAGGATACACGCAGGATTCTTTTAAAAATACTCATTAGGCAGTGTGGGATTGTGGAAGGTTCTACCAGACCATTAGCAATGCCAATGGACAAGAAGTTAACTAGCCTATGTGACACCAAAATACTCCAAACTCACTGCCATCAAGTTGATTCTGACTCCTAATGACCCCAATGGGTCTTCAAGTCTGCTTTACAGAAGCAGACTGTCTCATCCTTCCTCCACAGAGCAGCTGGTGGGTTTGAACCACCAGCCTTTTGGTAACAGCCAAATGCCTTACCCACTATACCACTAGAGCTCCTTAGCCTGTGTGACTAGTAGAGTTTAAAAATCTAGATTAGCTGAAAAAGATTGTGAAGTTCTTTTTCACGAGGTGTGTTGCAAGTCTAGGAAGCAAGGATACTGAGGGTTTAAAAGTAGCACAAGGGCTCCTTGGAAATCTCAAAAGGACTATAATCTAGATCTCTTGGGGGAGCAGCTGCTATGAAGAGGGTGTGCCCCAGATCCTACCAAAAGGAGTCTGCTGCTGAGGTACATTTGAGTAGGGCACTCCACAGCATGGAGCCATCAGCCAGATTCTGGGGGCCCCGTACCCATGTGGCAGCTTTCACAGAAGAACCCCTATTAGTGGTTTCCTCTTGTGTTTAATGAACTGTAGATGCAAATGGTTGTTACTGACCCATTTTCTCAGAGGTGCAGTCTGCGTGGGTTTTCTTGGATGTCTTTTCCAGGATGATACTTACAGTTAGGAAGTGGCCCTGGTCTGTTCTCTGAATGAACTCCACTGCATCTTGATGCTCTTCATCTGGGGCCATGGGGCCCAGGGTGGGACTGCTAAGCTAACCATTTCCAGGCATAGATGAGCTGTGACCCAGATCTACCTCATCTACATATGCTCTTCCCAGCTTCAGTGATTGACTTAGGGGTGGTCATGTGACCCAGGATGGTCCCAGGAGGGTGAGCCCCAGGACTGGTGAGAACTGGTGGGTAGAAGTGCCGTCCTGGGACTAGAAGGCTGAAAGGTACCCTGCAGCTGCTGGTGACCATCCTGCCGCCACCACTGATGAGAGCTCCCCTGAGAAGGAAGCCCATGGAGTCAAGAGGAGTGTGAAGAGGCAAATACAGGCCTTATGGCTTAGCCATGCTGCTTCCACAAGCTATCTGCTGGGAACTCCCATTCTGTAAGATCCTGCTTCCTTGGGAATGGTTGAGATAGGAAGAGAGAAAGGCTTTGTTCTGACCCCTGGTTTGTCCATTCTGTGCAACTATCCAAATTTCACAGATCTCTCGTAGCATAGTGCCCAAGGCACTTGAGTGCTAACCAGAAGGCTGGCAGTTCAAACCCACCAGCCAATCCTTGGAAGGAAGGTTGGGCAATCTACTTCCGTAGTGATACTGCCTCAGCAACCCAAGGAGGGGTCGCTATGAATCGGGTCCAACTCGATGGCACAGAACAACAACAACAACATAGCTGAACCTACTTCAAAATCCAGAGAACTGACTCCCCTGACTCTCTGCCAAATGACAACCAGTTTGAACTAGGTGCTGGTAATGAAACTAAGGGCACACATTTCCCGGATCTGAAGACCGCCTTGGAGGGGTTTGCAGAGGCTACAGTTTAGCCTTAAGAGCACAGTCTGAAGTAGACAGCTTCATTTAAATCCATTCTCTGCCACTTACTGGAGCTGTGTGACCAGGGGCAATGACTTAACCTTTCTGAGTGTTTTTGTTTGTAAAATAGGGCTAAGAGAAGAGCTTAGCATAGTGCTGGACAATTAGTGCAATATATGTCTTAGTTATTTATATTTGGGAGTGAATTATTCCTCTCTCCCTTCCTGTGTTTCATCTCCTGGTCAGGGAGACGTCCTTTGCCCAGGTACATCCCCTGCATCCTCACCACCAGGGAGAGCACAGCAGGCTTTTCCAGCTTCGGAGATTTGCTCAGAGCTTGGGAGCAGTTGCCTGAGGGGAGTGGAGAAGCATCTTGCCCAGTGAAAAACTAGCTGTTAATTCAACTTGCAAACTAATGACTAAAAGATTTTGTCCCAAGAGAGGTGCATCCTTGGCCTGTGAATAAGCCTGTGGAGTGCAGCCAGGAGAGCTTTTTAAATGGGTTTCTGAGTGACTGTCCCTCTGCTTTGGGGTCTCAAGCTTGATTGTCTTGAAGTTATGAGGTGAGGGTGAATGACAAATCCCTCACTATTCACACTCGAATGCCTTTGTTTGGTTTCTCCGGCATGAACGGGCTTTTCTCTCCCGGGACACAGTAACTGGGTGGGGAAAGTACTGGCTGGGACTCCAGAGCTGAGAGCCTCACTTTGAAAGTGATTTGATGTCTGTGGGTCCTTGGGGTAGTCCCTTATCCTGTCAACTTTCAAGTCTTCTCCTGGTGAGATGGTACAAGGAGAGTGGCTGGAAACTTGAAAGGCTTTCTCGATCTAGTTTTCAGTCATCTGTTTTTGACTATATATTCAAGATTTCTGGGACCAAAGAGGTTAAAAGCTCATTCTCTCCCATGCTCACTGGCATCGCTGGGCAAGTGTTCTCTTGTTAACAGCTACGCACACTCAAGGGTGGAAAATCCAGGGCTGCCAGTTAGAACAAGTGTGTTCATGGTAGTGGGCTGACAAGATTGGCTGGCACTAGGCTGGGTTGAAGTGGGGATGAAGCAGCTGTTTTGGTATTTGGAAAATGGACTATATTAACTGCCACTCAGTTGATTCCAACTCATAGCGACCTTATGAGTATGAGGCATGTTGGCTTAGGGTTTATCAAAGTCAGATACCGAGCCCCCATATGTCCATGGTCTCTCTCTTCCTTGCTTATAGAAAAAAAGCTGCTAACTTTCGTGGTGGGGAGAGAAAGGGCACAGTAGTTAAGGGCCTGGGCTGGTTGGAAACCCATAAAAGCAGTTGTATTATGGGCATGTGCTGAAAAGATGAGGGATTCTGTTGCAAGAAACCAGAGGCAGGACCTTAGCTCAGGTCACCTTGTCTTTCCTACACCGAATTACTCCTGAAGTCAAGCAAATGCTACACCTTAGCAACTTTTTACTCTCTTTTATCCATCTTGCCCTCTCTTGACTCAGTCTAGCAGAAATGAGGACATACCAAAACCCCTTGCGGTGGGGTCAATTCCAACTCAGTGAACTTAGAGGATATAGTAGAACTGCCTCATAGGGTTTCCAAGGCTGTAATCTTCAGGGAAGCAGACTGCCTCATCTTTCTCCCATAGAGTGGCTGGTGGGTTTGAACAGTCAATGTTTTGGTTAGTAGTTTGAGCACTAAACTGCACCACCGGGACTCCTCACAGTGTACTATAAGCCCAATTTTTGAACTTACCCAGGTTTTGGCCAGATCATCAGGGCTAAAACTGAGAGAATATTCCACTACTTAGAACTAACCAAAAGGTCAACATACTTTGAAAGAGTGAGTGGTTCACTCATTGACTCATTCATCTGTTCATTCAATAAACACTTAGAATCTATGATTATATACCAGGTACTATGCTACATCCTGAATTTACAAAGATCAAAGTCCATTTATAACAAGTTTCAGATTGTCAGCTCTTCCAGTTACCTAGTGCTGCTCTGACAAGAATATACCACAAATGGGATGACCTTAACAAACAGGAGTTTATTCTCTTAAAGTTTGGAGGCTTTAAGTCCAAGTTCAAAGTGACAGGCTCTAGGGCCTCAGTGAAAGCCCCTCAACTTTGGGCTTCAGCTCTGCTTCCTGCTCCTGGCCAACTGGAGCTGGAGGCTTTTCTTCACTCAGACAGCTGCTGGCTGCTGAGGCTGACAAACTCAAGGTTGACAAGTAAAAAGGCACAGTCCTGATATTACCATACCACAAGGCAGGCCACGCACTCAAGTCCATTGGAAGTCCCAAGGTGGGCAGAGCATGGCAGGCTGCTGAACATTGACACAGCTACATGCAGGGTTCAAGTGTGCCATAAACTAGAGACTGTTCCCCAAGGCTTCTCCTTCTATACAGGAAGCAGACCACATTCCAAAGGCAGCTACTCTGCTGCTCACAGTAGATTCCACCATGGAGTTATTACCAGTCTCATCATGGGGAATACTACATCCAGCTGCCCAGCCACTCAACCAGTCCCAGCTAAGTTGACACACAAACTTAACTACCACAATTCCACCCCTTGTTAAGTTGGCACCTGTAACAGATCTCCTTTACTGGGTGGCTCTAATCTCCTAATTCCTGAGTGGCGACCTTACCCCCCTGGCCTGGCAGGCCCCATTCCTCTACTTCTTGGGTATGGTAGCCCCACCCCTTTCTCTTAGGCAGCAGCTCTGACTCCATTCCACTAGCTCATGTGAATGAGCAGCCTCATACTCCAGAACCAAGTTGGTGATGGTCTTTGAAACCTAGGGGGCCATGGTGGTTCCACCCCCAGAGGCCATAATCCTACCCTTTCAGGCTGAGGCAGCCCTGCTTCCCCTTTCCTTGGTCTCTCTGCTTCTGCCAATTAATGCCGAAGGCAACCCACTCCGCCGGAAATCTTCCTGCCTCCAAGAAGAACACTTAGCTTTCTTGCTCTGTGGGCCAGGCAATCTGCTACTCAATTTCAAGTCGGTCTCTTCTACCAATTAATGCCTAAAGGCAACCCACTCTGCCAGGAAGCCACTTACCCAGTGGCACCTAGCTTTCTCCTCTGTGGGCTGGTAAGCCTGTTGCTGTTTAATGCTGCTCTCTGGGCTCTGCTATGGCAGTCACTCATGCTGATCTCTTGACTATACTCTTGCCGTCTCTCATGACACATGCTGGGGTCTCTCTGCCAGGGTCTCAGGTCAAGGATGCACTCTACTCCTGTTTTCACATTTTAGGTATCTCTCAGAGCAGCATCCCACTCTCTTGGTACCATATTCTGTTCTGGTTACCTAGTGCCACTCTGACAAGAATATACCACAAATGGGATGACCTTAACAAACAGGAGTTTATTCTCTTACAGTTTAGAGGTTTTAAGTCCAAGTTCAAAGTGCCAGGCTCTACGGGCTGGGTGAAAGCCCCTCAACCTTGGGCTTTAGCTCTGCCTCCTGCTCACGGACCACTGGAGCTAGAGGCTTTTCTTCACTCAGACAGCTGCTGGCTGCTGAGGCTATCAAGCCCAAGGTTGACAAGTAAAAGACACAGTCCTGATATCACCAAACTGCATGGCAGGCCATTAATTCAAGTCCATTGAATGTCCCAAGGTTGGCAGAGCATGGCATTTAATGTCCCAAGGTTGGCAGAACAATGACGTGGCTACATACAGGGCTCAAGCATGCCATAAGTTAGAGACCATTCCCCAAGGGTTCTGCTTATATACAGGAAGCAGACCACATACCCAAAGGCAGCTATTCAGCTGCTCACAGTAGATTCTACCACGGAGGTGATGACCAATCTTATCACAGGGAATACTACATCCAGCTGCCCAGCCACTCAACCAGGCCCAGCCAAGTTGATACACAAACTTAACTACCACATCAGCTATTTTCAGAGTATTTCTAATCTCTGTGAAATGAAGATTTCCCACTTGTTTCTCTCACACTGAAAGGTAAGCTAGAGAAGAATTCCTGAATGGCATGGCACTGGCTGATTATGCCTGCAGCCTGTAAACAGCAATTACCTTTCCTCCTTCCTCCTCCAAGCAGATGTTGAAGCCAGAGCTTCACAGATCCCAAACCACCCAGGGTGCGTGTGTGTGTATGTAGTGGTGGTAGTGGTGAGGGGAGCAGGGAGGCACATGCATGCATGCTCATGCATGCACACGCACATGCACACATACAGAGTATCACATAGGATGGAAAATTGGGAAAGGTGGGGTGATGTACACTCCCTACAAACTTTGCCAAGAAAGTTAACAGGCTGTTAACTGCAGTGAGGGTTCTAATACCTAAGGGAAAAACAAAACAAAAAAAACCCACTGCCATTGAGTCAGATCCGATTCACAGCAAGTCCTCCTTGGGTTTCTGAGGTGGTATCTTTAGGGAAGTAGATTGCCCAATCTTCCTTCTAAAGAGTGGCTGGTGGGTTTGAAACAACAGCCTTCTGGTTAGCAGTCAGATGCCTTCAGCACTAAGCCACCAAAGCTCCCAACAATACTTACTAAACATGACAAAATCCTAGAGATAAACTGGGATTTCTGTATGGGATTTCACATAGGAAATTATTTTATGAGATATGGACTGCATAGATACACACGTCTACTGTGTAAGCCAGAAGGCTGGCGGTTCAAACCCACCAGCCACTCCTCGGAAGGAAGATGAGGCAATTAACTTCCATAGTTACACTGCCTCAAAAACCCAAGGAGGGGTCCCTATGAGTTGGGTACGACTCAACGGCACATAACAACAACTGTATACGCATGTCAAGAGATGTCAACTAGTATTTTGCACGTGGCAGCTCATCCAAAGCCATCAAATGAGTAGGCTGGTAATGCCCTGTCTGTTATCATCAGTCCCTTGGCTGATACCCGGAGGTACTTAATCAGGGACCCTTAGTGCACTTATTGGTATTTGTTGAGTCTTGCAAAGGCAAAATGCAATAATAACAAAAAGCAGGGTGTGCTCCTGTGTACCAAGTACCACAGCTGCTGCTCGAGTTCTAGACCCCGCCACAGACCTGTCACCCTCCCTCAGCACCTGGAAGAAGACCCAAAGCTGGCTGCTTGCTGAGAAGCATGGCCTGCCAGCCTCCTCTGAGGCCCTCAAGCTGATGATATCGGGGTGTTGCAACCTTTCAGTCCTGTGCTTCACTCTGTTTGTGGTCTTTCTCCCCCATGTGCCTCCCAGTTTTTCTTTTGTCACAATGACTGGGAGTGGCCTCAGCCTGTTCCAGCAGGCACCTGCCTCCCTGACCAAATCCCAACCCTACAATTGGTGCCTGTTTCTGCCCTCCAGGCTCTGAGAAACCTTTCCGAAAGGATTGGGGTGGGGAGGAAACAGGAGGAAAATCCTCTCTCCTCATCAAGCTTGTTTCTTCGCCCAGGTCTGCTTTGTACCTGCACAATCAATGTGTAGACAAGCCTCTTAGCATAGGCCCAACAGGGAGGTAACACCATCATAGTGATCCTTAACTATGTAGTTGTAGAAATGTGTTTTGAGAAATGGGCTCTAAAAGCGCTGCAACCTGTCTTGTCCATTAACAAGCCCCATTTGTCTCTGAAGACAGACCCCCCACCTCTAAGTTGTACATCCAGAAATCCAGGGATGGTGTTGTAGCCAGAGCCCTGGGACTTTTCAAGCCAACTGCTTCCCACCCTGCTGCCAGGGCTGAGTCAGCGGACGCAGTGAGAGCGGGCAGGCAGCCACTCGTTGCTCTGCCCCAGCTTGCCCATCCACTTGAGGAGGACAGAATGGGTGGGATACTATGGGTGGGACTACTATGAAAGGCAGTTTGATGATATGTGTCTTTTTACATGCCCTTAATCCAATTTCCAAGAAGGCCCACTGGGCTCACGTTTGCTTTTTGTTCTCAAAAAGAATTTCCGAAAGTATTCATTGAAAATTCTGTGGAACAATCAAATGCGCATATGCAAATTCAAGTTGAAGCTGAAGAAAATTAAAACAAGTCCACAAGAGCCAAAATATGACCATGATTGATTGTATCCCACCTGAATTTAGAGACCATCAGAAGAACAGATTTGAAGCACTGAACATCAATGATCTAAAACCAGACAAGTTGTGGGATGTTACCAAGAACATCATCCATGAAGAAAGCAAAAGGTCATTAAAAAGACAGGAAAGATAGAAAGGACCAAAATGAATGTCAGAAGAGACTCTGACACTTGCTCTTGAAAAGACAGTAGCTAAAGCAAATGGAAGAAATAACAAGACAAAAGAACTGTACAGAAGAGAGCTCTGTACAACTTACAAAGAGGAGCTCGAGAAGACAAAGTCAATTATTATAATGTAATGTGCAAAGACTTGGATTTAGAAAACCAAAAAGGAAGATCACACTTGGCATTTGTCAAGCTGAAAGAACTACAGAAAAAATTCAAGCCTTGAGTTGCAATCTTGAAGGATTCTATGGGCAAAATATTGCATGATGTAGGAGGCATTGAAAGGAGATGGTAGGAATATACAGTCACTGTACCAAAAAGAATTGATCAATGTTCAACTATTTCATGAGGTAGCATACGATCAAGAACCAATGTTATTAAATGAAAAAGTTGAAGCTGCATTGAAGGAATTGGCAAAAAACAAGGCCCCAGGAATTGATGGAATGCCCACTGAGATGTTTCAACAAATGGATGCAGTGCTGGAGGCACTTACTCTTCTATGCCAAGTAATTAGGAAGACAGCCACTGGACTGACTGACTGACTGACTGGAAGAGATCAATATCTGTGCCCCTTCCAAAGAAAGGTTATAATTTTTGGTAAAGTGGAGGGTCAACAAAAAAGGGGAAGGCCCTCAACGAGATGGATTGACACAGTGGCTGCAATGATGGGCTCAGGTGTAGCAAGGATTATGAGGCTGGCACAGGACTGGGCAGTGTTTCATTCTGTTGCATATGGGGTCGCTATGAGTTGGAGCCCACTCAATGGCACCTAATGACAACAAAGAAAAGTGATCAAATAGAATGTGGAAATTACTGCACAATATCACATGCAAGTAAAATCTTGCTGCAGATAATTCAAATATAGTTGCAGCAGTATATTGGCAGGGAACATCCAGGAATGCAAGCTGGATTCAGAAGAGGATGTGGAACAAGGGATATCATTGCTGACGTCAGATGGATCTTGGCTGAAAGCAAAGAATACCAGAAAGATGTTTACTTGTGTTTTACTGACTATGCAAAGGCATTAGACTATGTGGATCATAACAAATTATGTGTAACATTGAGAAGAATGGGAATTCCAGAACACTTAATCGTGCTCTTGAGGAACCTGTGCATAGGCCAGGAGGCTGTCATTTGAACAGAACGAGGGGATACTGCATGGTTTAAAATCAAGAAGGGTGTGTGTCAGGATTGTATACTTTCACCATACTTATTCAATCTGTGTGCTGAGCAAATAATCCAAGAAACTGGACTATATGAAGAACGAGGCATCAGAATTGGAGGAAGACTCATTAAGAACCTGTGATATGCAAATGACACAACCTTGCTTGCTGGAAGTGAAGATGACTTGGAAGCACTTACTGATGAAGATTAAAGACTTCAGTGGTCTTCAGCATCAGTGGTCTTCTTCAACATAAAGAAAACAAAAATCCTTGTAACTGGACTAATAAGTAGCATCAAACTAAATGGAAAAAAGATTGAAGTTGTCAATGCATTTCATATTACTTGGTTCCACAATCAACACCAATGGAAACAGCAGTTAAAACATCAGACAATGTATTGCACTTGGCAAATCTGCTGCAAAAGACCTCTTTAAAGTGTTGAAGAATAAAGATGTCACTTTGAGGACTAAGGTGTGCCTAATCCAAGCCATGGTGTTTTCAATTGCCTCACACGCATGTGAAAGCTGGATTATGTACAAGGAAGACTGAAGAAGAGTTGATGCCTTTGAATTGTGGTGTTGGCAAACAATGCTGAAAATACCAGGGACTGCCAGAAGAATGAACAACTCTCTCCTGGAAGAAGTGCAGCCAGAATGCTCCTTGGAAGTAAGAATGGTCAGACTTCGTCTCACCTACTTTGGTCATGTTGTCAGAAGAAGCCATTCCCTGGAGAAGGGTATCATCATGTTTGGTAAAGTGGAGGGTTGACGAAAAAGAGGAAGGCCCTCAACGAGATGCACTGGCACAGAGGCTGCAATGATGGGCTCATGTATACTGAGGATTGTGAGGTTGGCACAGGACCAGGCAATGTTTTTGTTCTGTTTTATGTGGAGTTGCTGAGTCGCAGCCAACTCAACGGCACCTAACAACCTAACATTATTCATTGAAATAAAAATCTATCATTCTGGTTTCTATCTTCACCTGTTAATAAACAAGCAAACCAAACTCACTGCTGTCGAGTCAGATCCAAACTCATAGAGACCCCTCCTAGAGTTTCCCAGGCAGTATCCCTACAGAAGTAGATTGCCCAACCTTCCTTCTGAGGAGTAGGTGTTGGGTTTGAACTGCCAGCCTTTTGGTTAGCAGTCAAATGCATTAGGCATTACACCACCAGAGCTCCTTCACCTGTTAATAGTGATTTATAAACTCAATTTTGATAAAACTTGAGGCAAGTGTCTTTGTTTATTTAGATGATTGCAGGATGGGCTGGAGCCCTTCATGCAGAATAGCCACCACTGCTCTAGTAGCCAAAGGCGCTTGTCTACTTCTGTGACCTGTCACAAAATGCAGACACACCCTGTGCCAGTACTTTTTATTGCATTCAGAATGAGGATCCAATACAAGACTTTGTTTGCTGGGAGTTTTAAAATAAGTCTTTTTATTTCATAGATTGTGACAATAACTCCCGAGGGGGTGGTACTTTTCAGGGCCATCATTTTAGGGTGTTAGTGCATCTGCATTTCAAAATTTCTAATAGATGCTGGCTTTCAGGAGCCATGGCCAAGGGCTAGGGCATGAATGAAGAAAACAATACACTGACTTTAATCCATGAATGTCAAAGCACTTTAGGGTCCTTAGACAAGGCAGGAGATAAAGAAAGCAAGAAGGAAGTAGTTAGGGCATGGTTACTGTGTTCCAGTGGCAAGAATGTCAGAAAGTGGTTTGAATGAAAGTAAAAAGGTGGTTATAAAAAATTCTACTTTGCATTGAATGGGACTTGTTTTGCCTACCCTGCTCACAGAACTTCCTTTACCACAGTGCATTTTTTTTTCCCTTGACTTTTTAGTGATCTCACACAATAACTACATTTTATAGTCTGAGAAGAAAGATTTTCTGAAAGCAAGTTTCAGCAAGACGGTGGAAGGGCCTCTCAGGAAGAAGGCAGAGCTGGCGTTATCATTGGGGAGCTCCCAAGGCATTTGGAAGCTGTCCACAGTGAGCACACAGAGCCTTCCTCACTGGCAAGAAGGCTTGGGAGATTGCAGTTATCTTTGGATGCAAGGATCAGTGAGGACCTAGAGCTCAAATAAGGAGGGCACAAGAAGTGGAAGCTGGAGTCATTTGCCTGTCAGAAGGAATGGGAAAAAAACAGCTTTTGGGACAGGAACAGGCAGTCAAGTGGACTGCCAGTTGGATTCTGCTTCCTAGAGAAGCCTCTTGGTTGATTTAAGGCCATTTTCTATCACCTTGGACAAATCTGGTTCGTCAAGCAGGGTACAGAAATAAATGACTTCTTGGGCTTGGTAGACATCTTCCCTGAGGGTACCGATGACCTCTGAACAGTTCCTTACAACATCCCCTATGTGGCCAAAGAACAAAAACGTCTTCTATGGCCAGATGATCCAATGTTTACTCCCATAGGTCCTTAGATACCTTAACCAGATGGCACTAAGAAGTGGCTGTTATGGGATGGAAGGAACAGTGGACAGATACTAGTACTCACTGCTCCAGGGAATGCCTAGTTCCCCGTCTCAACTTCTAGACAGTCCAGATCATCACCATTTACTTGGCCCACTGAACCCCATAAAGAGTTTTTATGGGAAGATGCCTTCCTTCCTTAACATTCAAGCACTTCCTTACGTCCTAGTGTCTCATTAAGACCCCGTCTCCTAAGCTAAACAATTATGTATGTCTAAATGGAGAGTGTATCCAAGATCATGTACAGGGTTGGCAGACAATGGGCCTCTTGAAGAGTATGAAGGGATGGACACTGGGAGGAGGTAACTATGGGGAGGAAGTGGGAGGGGAGCTGCTGCATTGTAAATTTTGGTCAATGACATGAGACAAAGTATATGTGAACTGCTGTATGAAAAGTGAATTTACTCTATAAATCTTCACCCAAATAATAATAATAATAAAAAAAAAAACTTGCAAAATGTTAAAAAAAAAAAAAAGACCCCGTCTCCTTCTGTGACCCTCAAGTTGCTCGAGGCTCTCCTGTACCTTCTGAGGGGGCCCAGCATGTGCCTGCTCAGCTTTGTGGAGTGTAGGAAATAAACTTCTCATATGGGCTCCTGCGTCTGAGGCAGGTAGAGGCTACCTGAGCAAAGGTGCTGGGCCATTACTGTGGTTCCTGAGGCCAGGGGAAATCCCACTGGAGGCCCAGGGACATGGCATTCTGTACTCACTGTTGTAATTGTTCTGATTCCCATTTGGTACAAAGAGAAGAAAACATCTTCCTTAAACATTGTGTTCAGGTCAATCATTTCTGTGACTGTAAAGACATGATTCCTTATGCTATTAGTTTCTAAAGTGACCATTTTAAAAAAGACATACAATCACAGGTCTTAGAAACATTTTACATGTCTGACATGTTTTCCTCATCATGAGGTAGGTGGTGTACTTGTACTGGGGAGTGCTCTAGGGAACAATGGAGTCCCTGGGTGATGCAAAGGTCAGCGATGCCTCTCTACCCAGAGGCATCTCAGAAAAAAGGCCTGGGGATCTACCTCCGAAAAAGCCAGCCACCGAAAACCCTAGAGAGCACCACTGCACTTGGACACACATGGAGAATTCTGCAGCTGGGAGGGCCATTTAGAAGCCCGAATTGAGGCAAGGAGGCTTGGCTTTTGTACCCCTCACCCCCTTTACATGCTGCCCCTGGGTGAGGCAGCTAGCTCCCTTCTGAGGGCAATTCCTGGGAAGGTACTCAGATTTTTTTGGGAAGAACAGCTGGATTCTAAACCAGGGTTGGGGGGTCTGGGCAACTCACCACAGCAACCACTACCCCCTCATCAGCCCACTAATAATGAGACAAACATTATTTAAAATTATTTATTTTTTTTCTATAATACATCTCAATCAAATTACAGAACAGTCTGATACATTTTTCTCATGCACAATTACACTCATTTCAGATGTTTTTTTCTTTCTTTCTTCTTTCAATCATATAGGATGGACAGAGATACTCATACCTTACTGGACCAAAAAAAACAAAAACAAAAACAAAAAAACCCAAACCCCAGAGTAGATTTATTCAAACCACAGCTTCCCAGGCCCCACCCCGAGTGTGTGTGAGTGCGTGTCTGAGGTGGGCCCTGGAAACTCCCCGTCAATTCTGCTGCAGGTGTTACTTGGCCCACCTTAGAGAAACACTGCTTAGGGCTTGTCTGTTATTTACTGGGTGCAATTTCAGAAAATCTGGGAATAATTAAGTATACAGAAATAGCTCTTCTATAAAATTTCCATATAAAAATAATGGTATTTATTTACAAAGTTTGTGATACTACAAAATAATATATCATATTAGGTTAAGTGTTTCAGTCTAAGAGAGGAACATCTCCATGAAGTAAGTCAGATGTGGTGTCTGCATTTCCCTTATTTCTCTGGTTTAAACTGTGTAAAGCATGTGGTACCATGATGTTTTCTTCATGCAGAAGCAGCAGCAGAACTATATTTTCTGGAAATAAAACCTAATAGCACATGATCATAGTAAAACATCTCCAAATGAAAAGGTGAACTAACTGGTGAACTGGGCTCACAGCCTCTCCCCCAACACCATTTCTGTATATATATATATATATATATATATATATATTATATTTTGGTCCAAAAGTCAAGTGTAGTGGTGTTGAACAAATATCTGAAGGACCTCACAGTACTGAATATATTCCTCAGAACTCAGGCCTCCTGAGCAGCTGGTACACTTGGCTAGGTAGCAGTTCCATTTTTTCAGGACACTGAAACAGTGAACTTGTCCTGGTACCACTGGGAAAAACAGAACTGCAATGAGCTCAGAGAAGCCTTCTAGCAGAAAAGTAGCTGGGCCTTCCGAGATCTCGTACTATGAAAAAACCTTTAACCTCAGCGGTGAACAAGCAAAATCATGATGCTGTTTGGTGTTAGATGATGCCTGTCATGTTGAAGATAAAATGACAAGCAACAGTAGTGAGTCTGAGTGAAACAGGCCACAGTAATGGATTTTAAGGTTCATGAATGACCTGGGTAACTAAGTCTCCCTGTTGAGACAGACACGGATGGAAATAAACTAACATGGTACAGAGGGCCTGCGGGTAACCTAACCTCTAAGGCCCCTACAAATGTCAATGAGTCTTTGCCTGTGGAGGAGTGAGTTTCTTCCCGGGTGTCTCTCTAAACCTGGGTCTCCTGAGTCGGAAGAGGCCTGAAGCTGACTCCACAGCCTCATGCTGGAACTCAGGAGAGGTAGAGTCTCACTTGTGCTCCCTGGCTGTTTGGCACTTGGAGTGACACAGGGCTGATGCTATTCCAACAGCCATGTGGAAGGATTTGGAGAGGGTGTGGTTTTCAGGAGGCAACATGGCCCTCACTGGAAGAAACCCAGGTTTTTCATGCAGACTCTGCCACAGATGGGCTGAGAGCCCTAGGGCAAACCATGCTCTTGCCTGTTCCACCTCTAAATAAGGGCTGAAGAGCTTTCTCTGTATCTCACCTGAGATCCTTGGTCGAGACCATGCAGGTGGGGGTGGGGATGCAACACCTCTCTGCACTTCAGCTGCCATACTTCCAATCCAGCTACAGGCAGGGAGGACAAAGTCCAAACTGCTGAAGTAGCATGTGGTCAAGGGAGCAGTGGATTCTACTGGCCTTTTTGTAAAGCAAAGGATACGAAAGAATACAGGATGATCTTGCCTAACACAACAGTTGCACAGAACACATACAGTAGCTGAATACACCTTCTCCTGTCATTACAACGGTGAATGGATGTGTCTGCTATCATTGAAGCATGTTGTCCCTGTCAGGGACTCCTAAGGCATAACTGGAGGAAACTTTGGTGTCCCTCATTTTTTCTTCCAGAGTATGAGTGTATACACATGTGGTACAGTTGCATCCCAAAAATTATGTATGTATAACTTTAGGGACATCTTGGTTATGTAAAGGGGCTATTACCTGAGATACGGTGTAGTTTATGTGGACATTTAGCTTGAGCATTTTCCTAAAAGGTAAAATCTTACGCTATTAAAAAAAAAAAAAATAGGCGTTTTCCTTTTGGGTAACAGTGTTCGACTCGACTGAAAGTTAAACAAATTAATAGCATGTGACATTTTTGTATTTCCCTGGCATCCTAATCACTTATCACTGTATGGCCTATGTGTTAGGAGCAGGGAGGCATGTTTCCAAGTCACTTGAATGGCACGGTGCAGGCTTCTGGCACAATATACAAACATACATCATCAGTGCTTAGGACCAATTTGGGTGCTTGGAAATGGGGACTCCTTCAGAGAAAGAGGTCCTTAGGTAGTCATTAGTCCCACCAAAGCCAGCCCACGTACAGTGTAAGAATAGATCTTCATTTTTGTATCCAAAATAAAAAGCAGGTATTTTTATGTCTCCAGCAACTTGGAAAACTAGGAGAAAACATGTACAAAAGTTCTCCATTTCTAATCACCTCTATACTGTGTAGTTTCAATTAGAAAGTAAAACAATAACAACAAAAAAACTGAAACCCACTAAATAGAATTCTGACTCACAGTGACCAGAGTAGAACTGTCCTATGTGGTTCCCAAGGCTGTAAATCTTTGTGGAAGCAGACTGTCACATCTTTCTTCCACGGAGTGGCTGGTGGGTTTGAACCACTGACCTTTTGGTTAGCAGCCAAGTCTTAACCATTGTACCACCAAGGCTCTTCAACCCAGAGGCAACAAAGGTAATAATCAGAAGTTCATTGGCTATACTGACTCCTTACTTATACACTATATTATTATCCAACATTTTGCATTTATGACAATAGAAAGAAACTATTTGTGCATTAATGATGAACTTCTGGCAGTAAGGGACATTAAGGTGTGAAGTAAAAGTAATGCTGGCTGTGATGGTTAAGGTATATACCAAGTTGGCTGGACCACGATTCTCAGTGGTTTGGCAGTTATGTAATGATGCAGCCATCCTGTTTTGTGATCTGATGTGGTCATCCTCTATTTTTGTATAATCCCAATTTTTACCTAATGACCTGATCTTTGGAACTTAACCATGTCAATAAATGAGGAGTGGGTGTAGCTAGAATTTTCCCTTAGTTAACAGATACTTCTGGGAGATTTTTATTTTAAATCTTGAAATTTCCTTAAGAGAACCCAAAATGTATGCTTAAAACGGAAAGAGTGGGAACTTGAGAATTTAGTAGTGATCCCAAGCCACATGTTATGGATAGTGTGGTATATTAGAAAACTAGAGGTGACTGTCTTTCAATTGAAGGATTCAAGAAAAACATCACTTTCTCAGAGGGGCCTGCCCAGGCCACTGCAGCTAAAGCAGACTTCCCCACTGTCCCACTACCCTGTTGCTTGTTTTTCTGTGCAGCAGTGATTGACTCTCAATGTTCTCTGCGTGATCATCTGTCTTCTCTGAAATGTGAGTTCTATGAGGGCTGGACTGTCAGTCACTGCTCTGTCCCTAGTGTCCAACACATAACAGCTGCTCATGTACTTACTGTACAAAAGAACACACATTGACATTCACTGTCGACCTTCCACCAATACATACCACTAAGCATTTTTAAGGTCCACCTCATAGATATGTTGTGTAAGAACAGCCCATTTCATTACTTATTTTATGTGCCTGAGGGGAGCTTGATATATATTTAAACATTTAAACAAATGTTTTCTGAATTTAAATAGGCTTCTTTCTTTCTCTCATGTGTGTGTTGTGTGTGTGGGGCAGTTATGGCAGAAAAGAGCTGGGGCAGTCCCCATCGTCTGCTACTAGGGTAACACTAACATGCCTACCCCCTTTGGTGTCCTGATTGATACGTACCAGAGACCTGGGTGGCATCTATACTTCTTATCTTTGTCACCTAAACCATGTTTTAGAAAAGAGCAGGGTTACAGATGCCTGCACAGCTCAACTGAGCCACTGCTTCAGGAAATGCATCCATTTGAAGTAGCTGATAAATGCGGATTTGTTTCTGAGGTGTGCCCCTGGCATTTTTGTCAAGTATGTCAGAGTATGGTGGCAACTGTAAATGTAAATAGGCTAACAGTGTAAGATGGAAGAATCTACACAGGGTTTCCTCCCCACCACATCTATAAAGAATTCAATTGAAGGAAGCAAAACACGTAATTTGTCAAGTTTCCAGGACCGCAGGCAGTGCTGAGAAGTGCAGAACCACTTATGTCAGCACCTCCTTTCCTGCCTCTTCCTAAGGCCCTCCATGACCATAAGGCACAATTCATATTAACACTCACTGAAGTGGCTTTGCATCACCTGGCTGTGACAAGATTAAGTGGATGAGACAGAGTGACAGCGGTGGGGAATAATGAGGAGAAGCCTGTGTTGATGGTGTCTCACCCACCCCAAGAACAGACAGCCCTTGGAAGTCTGAAGCACTGATCAGCCCCGGTGGCACTGCCTCTGCACGTCCTTGGCAGACAGGAATGGACTGACTGAATGACACCATGCACTTGAAAGGGCAACCACTACACTGGCTTCTAAGAGGAAAAGGCCTTGCTAACTCCCCCAGAGTAAGGCTTGCACCCTCTGGAACCGGTGATCTCTCTGTGTGTGCACACATAACCCAAGGTGCTACTCCTACACAAAAACTTTGATGTTGTCACCAACAATGTCCTGATATCTATTTTACTTTAATTCCTATATGAAATTGTGACACAGTGCTGAATTTCAGACCCAGGTGAATAAGGAGGGAATAAAGAATAACAACAGAATTCCTCTTTCTAAACATCTCAACCTACATTTTCCTTAGGTCAGGTTTCACTGGTGTTGGTGACAACACTGTGTCCTTAGTAGTGACCCAAACACAGCACTGAGGATGTGGAGGCCATTTCTAGCAAGACACCACAACCTATGGCTGGGGTGGCCAATGAAGGACCACCAGCAAGGTTAAGACACTTTGGTTGCTTTCTTTTTAAAAACCTATCCCACAGTTTATCAATTTAAAGCACTATGGCAGCAGAGATGAGGAGAGCAGAGAAGGGGAGAGTTTCTCCAAGAATTCTAACAAGGATTCTGCTATTTGGTAAGGAATGGTTGTAACTAATATACCTGACATGGATGTTGAACTATATCTTGGGATCTGTGACACACTAGTTTAAAGACTTAAAACTAATAATGCCTATTGCCCTCTCTGGGCCCCTGTGAAGTTCAGGAACAAGAAGGGTTGGAGTCAGCAAAGAAGCAGGCAGCCCCTTAAACACTGGTTTGGAGGAAACCCTGTTTGACCTGACCCACACAGCAGACAGTTTCCCAGTCAGGCCTGTCTCCTGCTGGCCTATGATAACCCACGGCCTCCACGGTGTGCGACTCTTCCCATCTGACCAGTCTAGCAGGTGTGCTCCAAGTCACCTGCAACAGCATTCTCTAAACACTGTCTCTCCTTCCCTGCTCCCCCCACTCTGAACACTAAGTGAACCTGTGCTAATGGCTTATTCCTGACAGAAGGAGAATTTTGTTTCAAGAGACCTTAAGCTCAAGTTGTACATTCTTTTTTTTTTAAAATCAGTTTTTCTAACTTTAATAAAAAAATATAGGCCAGCCAAAGCTTCTAACTCTGGCTCAGTGGAAACACAGTGACAGGGCTTTACCCAGGCATTACAAGAGAAAGGTCATGCCACCCCCAAGGGATTGAGAAAGGGGCGGAGCTCGGTACTGGACTACAGGTGCCAGATGCACAATCAAGGAAAACCAAATCATTCCAGTCAAAGCGTTAGTTAATCTTTCCATTACATTCCAGTTAAAGCTTTAATTTTTCCATTATGATTTTGCTCTTTCCAAGGCTTTAATGTGAAATTAAATGTAAACTGATAATCTACTCAGGCAAGTAAGTTGTTTTTCATTCAAAATAATTTCTTTAAATTTACAAAATATTACTGGGACTCACACTCACTTTTCCCCTATGATTATTACGTGCATTCAGTGCCTTTAACAGGTCATAGGTGAACCACTTCCCTGTTGGGCCATGATGGTGGATGTCCCCACACCATCTATTTGGAGGAGCCATAACTATGAACACGCCAGTACAGGATCACTAATGGCATCTTTGGCTATCAAATAACATACTATATACTATTCTATCATAAATCAAATCATTAGGAGTGTGCAACGTTCTTCAATGTTTTCAGGAAACAAT
This sequence comes from Orycteropus afer afer, assembly GCF_000298275.1. Taxonomy (NCBI): domain Eukaryota; kingdom Metazoa; phylum Chordata; class Mammalia; order Tubulidentata; family Orycteropodidae; genus Orycteropus; species Orycteropus afer. Next base: position 6,102,496 of record NW_006921775.1, read on the forward strand.
GAATAGTGGGGTTAGTTTGAAATGCGGCTTCCCCAGGACTAAACCCAATAAAGCCATTTTGATTATTGAAAATGTACAAAATGGGGCATGTGCAGGAAAACATTGTTCATATTCTTGAAGTAGACTTTTAAGACAGAAATAATAACATTTGGTTCAGTTTTACAAATTGCACATTGAGTGAAATCATACAATTATTCTAGGGAACCGTAAGCAAGCAATTCAGTCATAAGGATTTCTTTGTTTTGTTTTAAATGAAAAGGCTATATGAAATGCATGATTAAAAAGATAAGTACAGTTTCTGTCCCTGTAAAATTCCAGGTTTAGAATGCTGGCAGAAGGCAGTGCTGGCAGGGGACATGATGCACATGGAAATGCTATTCGATCTTGGCTTCCAGAATCAGCCCTAGTGTATTCTATGCACCAATGCACTGGCTAATAATGGTAATTTCGGTTTTACTATAAATTATTCTACATCTCACTTAAGTACTTAAGAATTAGCACTCGCTCCTTTCTAGAAGCTGTCTAAGGCAGCTGATGCATAACGCACCTCAACTGGACTTTCAACTAGTTCAGCAGTTCAATCTGTGCTCCTCAGGCCACAAGGATCGTCCACCTACAGCTCTCACGTACAACTTCCCCCTACTGGGAACTTTTCATGCTCATTTCCGCCTTACAAAAGGCAGCCCAGGCTAGGAGAGAAACACGATCGCCAAGGACTATTCTTGTAGCAATCTCAAATTCAAGGATTACAAGGGTGCAGGGGACACACAAGGATCCCACCTCATGGAAGATAAACAAGCTTCATTTAGGCTGCCAATTTTTCAGGGTCTGTGCCTCCTCTACCACTCAGAAAATAAGCTTTGTTTGCAATGTGACCTATTATTCTGTCAGTCAGAGTTTTCATTCACACTATGTTAACTTTCATCTCAATCATCTTAGCCTCCATGGAATTTGCTTATTGTGTTTCTCTAGTTTTCACTGAATACACAGTGCAAAGGCAAAGACTGAAGCAATCAGTTCACATACAAGAGCTCACACCAATAACACACATGAGCATCAAATAATAAAAAGTAGGTTTTCTCCTGTCTTTATTCTGGGGAGGAGGAGTCCTCCTCCTCATCATCCTCGTCTTCGTCGTTGAATGAACAGGGTGTCTCGCCTCGGGACTCCGAGCAGTGGGATGCCGCACTGCTGGACTGGTGACTGTTTGGGGCAAGGAACTGCCCAGTTGCTAAGGCCACTTCAGCATCCAAGCATAACCCTTGGTTTACACTAACAAACAATTAAAAACACACAGGCTCGTTAAAGTGGTACTTGTTTTTAGCTCTGTAAACCATAGGAATACAAACAGAAAGGAGGTGGCACTGACACTATCCGCCATGCCTCTGCTCAGGACCCAGGCCGGCAGGAAGGCGGCACCAGCTCGCCCCTTCAGACAGGGTCCGGGCCTTGTGGTTTGCCCTCTGACCTTGAAAAAATACATACCTTGATTGGGATAAGGTGGCACCAGTGGTCAGGTCTAAATTTGAAACTGATTGGGTAGAGTTCAAAAGTAGTCCCTGATTCAACCAAGAAGGTCCTGTGGAGATATCTAAAAGAAAAAAAGGAAAGAAAATGTAGGCTCTGTGAGTTCTGTAGGCACTCGGGTGGTACAGTGGCTATGGCTGCTAACCAAAAGGTTGGTGGTTCAAACCTCCCAGCTGTTCCACGGGAGAAAGATGAGGCAGTCTGTTTCCATAAAAATTCAGTCTTGGAAACCATATGGGGCAGTTCGACTGTCCTATAGGGTTGCCATGAATCAGATGGACTCAATGGCAATGGAGGTGGGTGGGGTGTTAAGTTCTGTAGGTGCTGGTGTTACAGTCTGAAGAAAGCACAGACAAATAGGATAAGCCTACTTCTTTTTTGTTTTTCCTTAATGGAAGCTATGCAAATCTCCTGGCCTAGGAAGAACCCAGGCTTTTCATCTTCTTGGAAAAAAGCTTCCAGACTATAAGCACAGGAAAAAAAAATGGTGGGAGGCAGAGATAGGAACAAAGAATTTAACTAAAAACAGTCACAGACTTTCTCTTATTCTTTCTTTTTCATTTTTATTCTTATTCTTTCTTCTTAAATAAGAGCTGTGGATAGCTCATTCAGTGATCATGGCACTATTCCTGGACATCTACTGTCCTCACCATAGAAGAATGTGGCTATAGCCAAAGCTATGGGTGGGTAAGAAAGTAAAATAAGAAACACCTTAGGTAAGAATGACAACCCTGATTCACTTTTGCCAAAACTCCCCCTTTTCAAGTATTCACAGGTGAACTTCCTGACAAGTTTTTTCTCCAATGTCCTTTGCTTTATAATTCAAACTAGCCCTTATTTTATGTTGTTGTTGTTGTTGTTATGTGCCGTCGAGTAGGCCCCGACTCACAGCGACCCCTCCTTGGGTTTCCGAGGCAGTATCATTACAGAAGTAGATTGCCCCATCTTCCTTCTGAGGAGTGGCTGGTGGGTATTTTATGTTATTAGGAAAAAAAAAAAAAAATTATTTATTGTTGTTGTTGAAAATATGCACAGCAAAACCCAGACGAACAATTTCTACATGTACAATTCAGTGACACTGGTTACATTCTTTAAGTCGTGCAACAACTCTCACCCTCCTTCTCTGAGCTGTTCCTCTCCCATTAAATAAACTCACTGTGACATGTCTCCTACCTAGTCGTTCAATTTGCTGTTCAATTTGATCCTACACAGATAGTTCTTTAAAAGAGTACAATACTCAGAAGTAGCCCTTATTTTAAAATGTCATAGGCAATCAGTATTTTTAAGGAAGGTGGCACAGACATTACTGAAAACTGTCATGTTTTAGTCTACATAAAATATTTTGGGTATATTCTTTTTTTTTTTTTAAGTTTTATTGTGATTTGGGTAAAAGTTTACAAAGCAAATTCACTTTCCATACAGCAGCTCACATATACTCTGTCTCATGACATTGACTACAATCTCCCACAATGGAACAGCTGCCTTCCCACCTCCTCCCCATAGTTACCTCTTTCCTGTGTCCTTCCCTCCATGCACTCCTGCCCCGAGCTGTCTCCCCATGCATCCATAGCCCATCTATTCTCCCATGATTGATCTCTTCAAGGAGTGTATCTACCTAATGGAAATGTTCAGCTCATATGCCTGTCTTTTGTTTGGCTGGAAGCCACAGGAGTGGGTTCAATTCCAGATCTGAAGGGTAGCTAGGGGCCACAGTCTTAGTGGTTCCATCAGGCTCTATCAGACCAGCAAACCTGTTCCTTTTTTTTTTTAAATGATTTTGAGTTTTGTTACACATTGTTCTCCCACTCTATCCAGGATCTCCTAGGTAGATCCCCCTCTGAGTGGTTGACAGTGGTAGTTGGGCACCATCTAGTTCTTCTGGTCTTATAGTCATATAGGCTGAGGACTGCATGGTGTACCAGTCGCTTGGACTAATTGTTTCCATGAATCTTAGATACATCGTTGTATCTATATGGCCACTTGCAAGCTTTTAAGATCTATTTTGGGTATATTCTTGCAATTGTATTTTCTACACATATCCCATATTTCTCCTATCACAACACTTGGTGTTATTACTTGCTCAGTATTTGTCTCCCCATCTAGAATACTAACTCTAGGAAGGCAGTGCCTGGAACATAGGATCTGGTTACTTAATGAGAGAGAATAGTCTCTTTAAGCAGTTTACAAAATAGGTAGTATATCCTCACATTAGAAATATATCCCTAAAAAGAAATGCTTTGACTTAAAGTGTAAGCTAAGACCTTACACTCAGAAAATGTAATTTACCAAAAGGAGAATTTCTTTTATTCAATCAAAATATTTTTATAATTATTGTACAAGAAATGGAGTAACGTGTAATGAGGTTAGAAACTATGCCATCCTACCCTGGCACTGTCTTGACCAAGTGAGAGCCTACTCCCACGTAGGAAAATAAACAAAATGACTATATTAATTTTACAATGGTCTTGTGAAGCTTTTTTTCACGGGCTAGCTAAGGCAGCTGTTTTTTAAAAAAGAATTTCAATTCTAAGACAAAGAATAGACTTGAAATATATTAAATAAGAACAAGTCTGTACAGAATGAAATTAAAGCCAGAATCCTGTGCTGGATATTAATTAGTATATAAAACTACGGAAACTTTCTGTCAGAATACAGCTATTTGTTTGTGAACACGTTATTTTTTCTTTTATAATGGTTTTGAAAAGACTACAGTTCAGTCACATTATTGCAGGATCCACACAATGGTTCTCACACTCCTGCCCTAGAGCCATTCTGTCCCTTCATACACTAAAGGCATACTTCTTCCTTTGAACTAATTGAGAAAGTCTGTACCCCAGTCAGCAAATGAGGTCACCAAGAGATCAAAACCACAGAGCCTGCTCCTATTTGCCCCGAGCCTTTTCAGTGAGAATAAGCTGGGAGAAAGTTCTGGTGATTTACGCGGGAGCCTTTACTCAGACCCTGCCAGCGAGACCTGCTCGGGAAGAAAGTGTGGACAGGAGGCAGGGGGCTGTGCCGAGGGGCAGGGATCTCACTGTAGGAGACAATGTCGCCAATTTCAAATCAAATGGAAACCAAGTCTCAATCAGAAACTCTTCTGTCCTAACCCAAAGAACTAAAGCCATAAAACAAAAGCTATCTTCTTGCTTTTATATTTGATTTACTGTACCTTGAATTAATATTAAAATGCCTTTAAAAAGTGATGTCAGAGTCTAAGTGGTAATATTTACAAAGGAAACAGGAGAAAGCAAATGCAAAAGCATTATTTATACATCTACATTAATAGAATAAATCATATTTTCACAAAATAGGATAATCATGATTTCTGAATTATTTTCTGAACATTTCTGAATTAGTGGAAAAAAAAAACCCCTCAATTATAGAACATGCAAAACACAGCTTTTCTACTGTAAAGCATACTTAGAAATACAAACTAAGCATGAAAATGTTACAAAGTAATGAGTCCCAATGGGTGTACCAAGCACTACTCTTAAATGCTGGGGATATAGCAGTGAATACAACAAAGTCCTTGGTGTCATGGAGCTGACATTCTGCTAGGAGAAGCAAGACAATGATAAAAGAAATATAATAATGTTAGCATAGAGATCTGGCTGTGGGACCATGTCACAGTACTATCTCTGAAAGAAGTGGTCCAGGCCCAGGCCCTGAGGTAGGGATGAGCTGACATTCAAGGGACAGGAAGATCAGGGTGGCTGGAGCACAAGGAGCAAGCAGGAGGGTGGCGGAGACCCACTGACCTGCTGGTTACTACACTATCAGAGCTCCTTAGGTGGAAGAACAAACCAAAAAAACCAAACTCACTGCCATCGAGTCAATTCGACTCACACCAACCCCTCCTTGGGTTTCTGAGGCAGTATCTCTACGGAAGTAGATTGCCCAACCTTCCTTCTGAGGAGTGGCTGGTGGGTTTGAACTGCCAATCTTCTGGTTAGCAGTCAAATGCCTTAGGTACTACACCAGCATTGCTCCCTGGTGGAATAATAGGGGTAATTAAGAATAACTACATGTAGCATATATTTTGAAGATACAGCCAAGAGTATTTGTTCACAAATGTAATATGGGGTGTGAAAGCAAGAGGAACAAAGGATGAAATTAAGCTTTTTATTTTGAGAGAAGGGCATGTTGCATTTGAGAGAAACTAATGCAGTATAGACACATTCAGACTTAAAGGCCTATTAGTCAAACACCCAAATGAAGACTATAAGTTGCTGCTGTTGTTAGGTGTCATTGAGTTGTCTCCAACTCACAGTGATCCTATATATAACAGAATGAAACACTGCCCATTCCTGCACCATCCTCAATCCTTGATATGCTTAAGCCTATCACTGCAGCCACTTTGTCCATCCACCTCATTGAAGGCCTTCCCTCTTTTTGCTGACTCTCTACTTTCTTTACCAAGCATGACATCCTTCTCCAGGGAAAGGTCCCTTCTGAAAACATGACCAAAGTAGGTGAGATGAAATCTGGCCATTCTCACTTCCAAAGAGCATTCCAGCTCCACTTCTTCCAGGACACATTTGTTTGTTCTTCTGGTAGTCCATGGTATTTTCAGTATTCTCCAATACTACACAACTGAAAGGTATCAACTCTTCTTTAATCTTCCTTATTCATTATTGTCCTTATTCCTTATTGTCCAGCTTTCACATGCATATGAAGTGACTGAAAATACCATGGCTTGGGTCAGGCGCAAGTCTTTCAAGTGACATCTTTACTCCTCAACACTTTAAGGAGGTCTTTTGAAATACGACGTCTGATTTCTTGGCTGCTCCTTCCATGGATGTCAACTGTGGATCACATCCAAGGAAAATGAAATCCCTGACAACTTCAATCTTCTCTCCATTTATCGTGATGCTGCTAATTGGTCCAGTTGTGAGGATTTTCATTTTCTTTATGTTGAAGTGTAATCCATACTACAGACTGTGGTCTTCGATCTTCATCAATAAGTACCTCAAATAATCTTCACTTCCAGCAAGCAAGGCTGTGTTATCTGCAAATCACAGGTTGTTAATGGGTCTGCCTCCAATCCTAATGCTACATTCTTCTTCATATAGTCCAGCTTCTCAGACTTTTTGCTTGGCAACAGATTGAGTACGTATGGTGAAAGGACACAACCCTGATGCACACCCTTCCTGATTTTACACCATCCAGAATCCCCTTGTTCTGTCTGAATGACAGCCTCTTGGTCTATGCATAGGTTCCTCATGAGCACAATTAGGTGTTCTGGAATTACCATTCTTCATAATATTATACAAAATTTGTTATGATTCACACAGCCAAATGCCTTTGCATAGTCAATAAAACACATGTAAACATCTGGTATGCTCTGCTTTCAGCCAAGATCCACCTGACATCAGCAATGGTATCTCTTGTTCCATGTCCCTATCTGAATCTGGCTTGAATTTCTGGAAGTTCTCTATTAATAATTTGCTGCAACTGTTTTTGAATTATCTTCAGCGTAATTGTACTTACATGTAGCATTAATGATATTGTTCCATAATTTCCATATTCTTTTGGATCACCTTTCTTTGGAATGGGCACAAATATGGATCTCTTCTAGTTGTGTGGCCAGGTAGGTGTCTTCCAAACTTCCTGGCATAAAAGAGCAAGGGGCTCCAGTGCTGCACCCATTTGTTGCAACATCTCAATGCTATTCCATCAATTCCTGGAGCCTTGTTTTTCATCATTTCCTTCCTAGGAAGTTGAATGTAAGAGTCTACAGTTCAGAGGAAAAGTTAGAACTAAAGATATAAATTTGGGAGTCACGGGCATTTGATGATATGTCAAGCCATGTAGCTATGTAGCTGAGATCACTTAATGACTAAGTATTAAAAAGAGAAGAGACCCAAGACTTGAATCCTGAGGTACACAAACATTTAGAGGTAGGGAAGATGAGGTAGATCCAGCAAAGGAAACAGATAAAGAGCAGCAAATAAGGTAGGAAGAGAACTAGAACACCAGAAACCAAATGAAGAAAGTTTCAAGAAGGAAGGAACAATCAGTTGTGTGAAATGCCCCTAAAAATTTGAGGACTAAAAATTAGCTCTAACATGGAAGGCACTAAGGTTCTTGATAAGAGCAGTGTCAGTGGAAATGGTGAGAATAAAAGCTGGAATGGACAGAGTTTATGAGAGAAGGTACAGGTATCTTACAGAAGAGTTAACTCAAATGGCCAATAAACATTAGATATGACACCTAAAGCATAAGCAACAACAGAAAAAAAAACCAAGTTGGATTTCAACAATAATATTTATTAAAACCACAATGAAAGGCTACTGGTATCTGACAATGATGCCAAGACAATTCAATGGGAAAGAACAGTCTTTTCAACAAACTGTACTGGGATGACTGGATAGCCACATACAAAAGAGCAAAATCAGATTCCTTTATCATACCATATAAAAAACTAACTCAAAATGGATCAAACACCTAAATGTAAAGGTTAAAAATTATAGAACTCGTAGAAGGAAACACAGGTATAAATCTTTGTGAACTTGGATTAGGCAATGGTTTCTTAGATATGACACCTAAAACATAAGCAATAACAGAAAAAAAAATTGATAAATTGGATTTCAACAATAAAGTTTTGTGCTTATAACACAACTAATGTAATTGATAACACTAAACTGTATACCTAAAAATGCTGAATTGACAAATGTGCTATATATATATTTTACAACCATTAATAATAATAATATTATTATTTACCACAATTAATAATACTTAATTGTGGTAAATAATAATAAATAACCTTTTGTATTTCAAAGGTTATTATCAAGAAAGTGAAAAGGCAACCCACTGAATGGGAGAGAATATTTGCAATCTACTAAGGGTCTGTATGCAGAGTATATAAAGAAAACTTAAAACTCAACCATAAAAAGACAAATACCAAATATAAAAAATGTGCTGAGGACCTGAATAGACATTTCTCTAAAGAACATGTTCAGTCACTAAGCACATGAAAAGATGTTCAACATCATCAGAGGAATGTAAATCAAAACCACAATAAGACAGTCACACCCAACAGGGCAGCTATCACAAAAAAAGACAGTCAGTAACAAGTGCTGGGGAGGATGTGGAAAATTTAGAACCCTTATACATTGCTGGTGGGATTGCAAAGCAGTGTAGTCACTCTGGGAAACATTTGTTCCTAAAAATATTAAACAGAGTTAACATTATGACAGAAATTGCACTCATAGATATATATTTGCAAGAGAAATAACACATACGTTCACACAAAAACTTGTATGAGAATAGTGGCATCATTTATAATGGTCAAAACATGGCAATAACCCGAATGTCATGAGCTGATGAGTGGACAATCAAAAGGTAGTGCACCCATACAATGGAGTATTATTCAGCCATACAGAGAAATGAAGTACTGATGCATGCTACAACACAGATAAACCTTGAAAACATTATGCTGAGTGAAAGAAGACAGATACAGAAGGGCACATATAGGTTTCATTTATATGAAATGGAATAGGCAAATCCACAGAAACAGAAAATAGATTAGTATTTATCAGGTACTTGGAACAATGGGGGAAAAGAGACTGACTGTTAGTGGGTACAGGAAGCTCTGGTGGCACAGTAGTTAAAGCATTCAGCTGCTAACGAAAAGGTTGGTGGTTTGAATCCACCAGCCTCTCTGTGGGAGAAAGATGAGGCAGTCTGCTCCTGTAAAGATTACAGCTTTAGAAACCCTATAGGGCAGTCTACTCTGTCCTCTAGGGTCACTATGAATTAGAATTGACTTGATGTTAGTGGGTTTGTTGGGTTTTCTTGTTCTACTAATGGGTACAGAGTTTCTCTCTGGGGTGATAAAATGTTCTGGAACTAGACAGTTGTAATGGTTGCACCAGAGTCCCAGGTGGGACTAACAGGTAAGTGCTCAGAAACTAGCTAAAAGTGAGGTGGTCTGAGTCCGCCCAGAAGGGTTCCAGAAGAAAGGGCTGGCAATCTACTTTGCAAAGATCGCAGCCACTGCAAACCCTGCAGAGCGCAGTTCTGCTCTGACACACGGAGCTGTCATCTGTCAGAAAGGACGCAAGGCAGCTGGCTTGGTTTCTTGTGTTTTCATGGTTACACAACCTTGTGAATGTATAAAGAAACCACTGAATTGTACATTTTAAAAGGGTGAATTTCATGGTGTGTGAATTATATCTCAATTTAAAAAAAAATGACAATACCATTTCACACCCACTTGAATAGAAAGTAAAGCACTTCTACTCTGCATGTGAGAGCGTAAAATCTATCGACTTCATCATCTAGTAAAGGTGAAGCTGTGCCTCTCTCTGACTCAGTCTATGTACTTGCACAGGGGGCCTGGGGTGTGTGCTTAGTGACGCTCAGAGCAGCACTGTTTGTAATATTGAGAACCTGGAAGGCTAATCATCAGTAAAAGGAATAAATAAGTTTTGATATATTCACGTAATGGAATCCTACACAGCAGTGAAAATGAATCAATTATGGCTACATTACATCACATACCAAAAAAACCAAACTCACTGCCATTGAGAATACAAAGCTGAGTGAAGAAAACAAAGCACTGAAGAATTTATCACTACAGTATCATTTACATAAAGGTCGGAAGTAGGCAAAACTAAATAATATATCGTTTCTAGTTTACTATATTTGTTTGTATCTTCTCCAAAGAAGCAAAAAGACCCAGCAAACCCAGTTGAGTTGATTCAGATACACAGTGATCCCACAGGACAGAGCAGAACCGCCCCATAGGGTTTCCAAGAACGTACACGTAGCCAGGGCCAGAATGTGCAGCATCCGTTACCTGTGATGTAACCTTCCAGAGCCTTTGGCACCAGGGATTTAGCAAGTTTCAGATCCTCCAGGGAGCATGTGCCGGACTCCAGGCCAAAGGACATTCCCATGCGCTTCAGTACTTCTATGTCATCATGGATCTCGAAGGTGTTGTCAAAGTTAAAAAGATATTCAAACCTGTTGCAGGAAACAAAGTTAGAATGGAGTTTTAGGTGATATGGGGGTCTGAATCATTTTGTACTTTGATTTGTTAAATAAGAGAATGAAGGCCTAAGTTCAGCTGCAGTACTACTGCAGTACTGTTACCCTTCAGAGGACTAAGAACCATTCTGCTGTGTTCAGGGGAAAGACATCCCCAATGAACCTGTCCCCCAATTAAAACAACTTTCCTGTGACAGACAATAGGAGACAATAGGAGACATAAACTTTAGCCCTCTTTAAGCTGTTGCAAACAGAAGGCTACCATTGTGTTTAACACAGGCCTTTCATTGTTTCATATTCAATACTTTTCACAGTTGTCTACAGCTGTGTCACAAAAGATAAAATATTAAGACTTTCTGATCTGATAGAGATTGGTGAAACTCCTGTGACTATGGCCTCTAGTCACCCTTCAGGCCTGGAATTGAACTCACTCCCATGGCTTCCAGCCAAACAACACATAGGCGTGTAAGGTGAATATTTACACCAGGTAAGTACACTCCTTAGAACAATCGACCACGGGAGATCAGAAAGACAATATTTACACAGGGAGATAGCTCAGAGGGCAGGAATGCATAGGAAAGAAGGACACAGGGAACAGGTAACCAGAGGGAGGAAGTGTGAAGAGAGCTGTTACATTATGGGGATTGCAATCAATGTCATGACACAAAACGTGTATAAACTGTTATATGGAAAGTGAATTTGCACTACAAACTTCCACCCAAATCACAATAAAAAAAATAAAGACTTTCCCCTTTCCTTTCCAGTTTAATATATGGTATTATATATATTATACTCTGAGTTGACCTATTAGCTTTAATGTTTTGGATGTGTATCCATTTTCATGAGTCAAATGTCAGCTCCAGCACATCTTCAATAAACAGTAAATGGAAGACTTTTCCTTGGAGGTGTACATACCCTCACAAATCGGTCAATCTTCAAATCCTGTCTTCAGACCAAAGTACCAAATCTGGAGGCACAGCTGCCCGGCTTTTAATAAAGAGGCAGGCACAGGACACACAGATTCTGACTCTTAGACTCACTCCGGGGTATGCCCACCACAGGCCTCAGCACTGTATGGACAGAGTTCAAGTGTGTGTTCTGAGACAATGTTGCTATGAAATTCACTGTATTAAAATTACACGTGGGTAAAACTTTTTATGATAGATTTTGTTGTTGCTGCTGCTGTGTGCCGTCGAGTTGATGTGACACATAGCGACCTTACAGGATAGAGTAGTATTGTCCCACAGAGTTTCCTAGGCTGTAATCTTTACGGAGGCAGACTGCTTTCAGTTAGCAGCTGAGTGCTTAACTACTGCACACTAACTTTAGATTAGATTTCAGATCAGAGCGAAAATTACGATTTAAAGCAAAATGCCACACTTACATAATTTGAAGTAAGTAAATTCAAATCAAGTTCTCAGAAGCAAACAAAACATTTGAAGTAAACACTTGGCACAGGGATGATTTCAGGTGTATGTGAAAAGCAGATGGGTCTGTAAGTTCAATCCTTACTGTGGGGAAGCTTCCTGGCTAAACGAGGGGAAAAGGATGCATCACCAACATGACTGAAAGTCAAGGCAACAGGATCTACCTTGACTGCCCTACCTTGAGTGACAAGCTTCCACAAGTTGCTCAAAGACTCCTTTCCTCCACTTGCGGGAGGTTCAGGAATGGGCATGAGTCAGTAACCACCCAGGGGGCAGAAACTTTACCGGATCTCAGCCTGGGTGAATAGAATCCATAAATCCCTTAGCCCAATGGTTCTCAGATTTTAATGCCACCCCTTCTAAATTTAAAATAAAAGACTAACCTCAGGAAAGAATTTAAGAATTCCCCACAGAACAAGAGACTGACTAGAGAGAGTAATTAGAAATCTAACAGGCTTGTTGTTTTATCTTTTTCCCCTGAAAATATTCTAATTATTCTCTAGAATTCTCAGGTTTTTTTTTTTTTTTTCCCTGAGACTGTGGTAACATCATCTTAGACAGAGGTGGTTGTGAAGAATTTGCAAGTGTGTAAATAATGCTGACCATTGGGCTGTATTTATGAACTTACCTATAACCTTCATAAACCTGCCAGGTCAGTCACATAATTCTTATTTTTATGGAGGAAGGCATGTGATACCATAGACGTTAAGGAACTCTACAGCTAGAGGAAAGAATGAAAAACAGAATTGCTGACTTCAAAGCCGGCATAGTCTCTTACTTCTCTTGTCTGTAGTCTATCTCCATTATCAAATCATTTTGAGATTCTTGCTTTCTGTTTTCCTTTGTATGTGTGTGTACACATGTGCCTTCTTATTTAACTGACCCAGACTTTCTGGAGGTAATAGAGACAGACAGGAGAAACATAGTGCCAGAGAAAAGAGTGGGAAAAATAAGGGACGGTACAATGCACAGGCAACTCTATGGCTGTAAGAAGACTAGAAGTTCTGGTCTCCCTAGGACAGCCCTGGAGTGTGCCTGTTGTCCTAAAGTAAAAGTACCCTAATTTGGATGATAAATTATATGCTGACCCCTGTAGCAACAGCTAACATTCATAAAGCATTTGCCTTGAGTCCGACCCTTTATAGGCATTATCTCATTTAACCCCCCAACTGTTTTCATGAAGAGTAAAATAAATTACAAAGTAATAGTAGTAATACTACTATTTTGAAAAGTAGTATTTCTCACTTGTAATGATAAAAATTGCCATCAGTCTTAGTTAACAGAAAACGTGCTCAACATTTTCACGTCTCCTCATTCATTATTAACAGAAGCACACACAATGAAGATACAGCACAACAAAGAGCTTACGGATGGTCTAAACTTACTGCAGTTACTTGCCCAGGTTACCACATAGACACGTGGCTGAGGCCCAGGCACCACTATGCATACAACAGCAGCAGCACAGAGTCTTGTTTGAGAAGGTATTTCAAAGGCCCAAGGATGCCAGCCTTGGAAGACTGCAGGTAATGGAGTGTACCCTTCTTTATTTTGTAAGTGATGGGAATATGTTAACAGAAGGCCAGACTTGCACCCTCCCCCTAATTTTCCACTCACTTGTCACTGGAGATGCTGCAGTCTATGACAGTTTTTCTGCTTGTGTTGATGATTATAAATGGCAGCTGGATGGTGGAGTTCAGAGCTGGGGGTCCCTGGTTCTGCTGTTCATTTTGCCGATTCCGCTGTACCAGGTTTTTGAAAGCAATTTGCTGTAATGATCAGTAGGAAGAATATGGCTATTTATTTTGGATAAATGAGTTGGAATTTAAATCAGTTAAGAATGAAACATTTAAAATCACAGGGTTTAAAGACGCATCAGACCTACATGGATGAATTAATTTAAATAATGAAGTATTTAAGAAAAAATTAAAATGATACAACTCAAATACATTTCAAAGAAAAAAATGTATACATTTAAATGGTATGTAGCATTATCCTAACGTAAACAATGGGGCCCATGGTTTCCCTTACCCATAGAAACAGGATCTTGAAACTTGGGAGAGAGCCCAGTGAGTGGCACCTGAGGCCTTCCTCAGTAAGAAAATACAGCAAAAAAGACACCAAGTGAGCTGATGTTTAACATTTATCTAACAGCCTCTTGAGAACTTAGAATCAAATGCACCTTTTTGATTGTCTAACCCTGAAGCCTGCACACTTTTTAAAGCCACAAGACCTTTTCTTATAGGAAACCCACTCCATAACACAGAGGGAAGGAGCACTGCTCTGGTGGGCTGCAGTGGGTGGGCATGCTGAGCCTGGTCAGCTGTGCCCTCATTCATTGCCACCGTGGTTTCTGAGGCAGCTCTGCAGAAATCCTCAGCATCCTCAAGCCAACGTCCTAGGACAGTTTAGGGGTTGGAGAGTGTCACCTGAAAATTCATATCCTTCCCAGAACCTCAGAATGTGACCTTATTTAGAAATGGACTCATGACATACTGTAGTTGTGGGATCCTGATCCAGTATGATTGGTGTCCTTATAAGAAGAGAAGAGACACAAAGACACAGAATGCAGATGGCCATGTAAAGCCAGAGACAGAGACTGCAGGGATGCTGCCATAAACTAACAATGCCTGGGGCTTCCAGAAGCTGGAAGAGGCAAGGAAGGGTTCTCCCCTAGGGGCTTTAGAGAGAGTGGGGCCCTGGCAATAGGCCTGATTTCTGACTTCTGGCCTCCAAAACTGTGACAGAAAGAATTTCTGTTGTTTTACGCCATTGGCTTGTGGTACTTTGTTATGGTAGACTGTAAGAAACTAAACCACAGCCCAACTGTGTCCTACCCAACATCTTCCAGATGAGAAAACTGAGCCTTAGCACTGATAGATCAAGGCCTAAATCTTCGTCCTCAATCTTGCTGCTACTTTTAGTTATAACCATTACTCAAACCTCAAAAAAGGTAACCCTCCTTTTTTTAAAAAAAATTTTTAATAAGGCAAATGTACCACAGAATCCCTTAGCTAGAAAGATCTTGTACTTAAACAGTTCAAGCTCTTCATCTGCTAAGGAAACAGATTCTGGTTTTAAAAATCTCCTGAAGTCTGAGCCATTCTTCTGGGCCTTAAGAAAAACTGGATTATGATTACCATTATCTTAAAGTAGTTGGGTGCAATTTCCCCAGAGAATAAACATTTACTCTTTTAAAATGCACAGAGCAGAAGGAATACCAATGTCCCCCAGCCCTAAGATTGTGCCCACATATCACTTTCTTCTTCTAAGTTATAAAACTAACTCACTGCTGTCAAGTCGGATCTGACTCATAACGACCCCTCCCCTTGGGTTTCTGAGGCTGTATCTCTATGGGTTTGAGCCTTCAGCCTTCTTGTTAGCAGTCAAATGCCTTAGGCACTATGCCACCAGAGCTCCTCTTCTAAGTTATAATCCTTTCTTATTTTCTACAGCCAAAACACTAAGGCTATTTATATTCATGATCAATTCCTTTAATACTGAGGGAAAAAATATGATAGAATTGTAGAACTGAGAAAAAGAAAGAAATGTTTGAATAATTCTGCCCAGTTTGTCTTCCTTTCTACTAAAATAAACCTCTCGGGAGCTGCTTCCATACTCTGTGGCTAGTGCCCAGGGAGACCTCAATACATAGGGGACATTACAGTCCTTATATATAGTCCTCATGTATTTACAAGTCACTGGTCAATATTATTGTACACTTAATAGCATCAAAGTTTTTTCAGGTGAAGACAGCACTAAAGATGTATGTTATTTTCATAGTAAAAAGAAAAATCACCTCCCACTTATTTTGGACTGATGTCCTTATTTGTTGACCTTTGATTGGCTTCCTGCAGCCTTTTGTTCTTTTAACATCTATTCCAAAAATAGAACAACAGTTTCAGGTGTGTTTAGACACTCACTACTATGTATCAGGAGTTCTGGAGAACTGGTGGCACAATGACTAAGTACTCAGCTGCCAGCTGGAAGTTGGCAGTTCAAACCAAAAGCTGCTCCTCGGGAGAAAAGACCTGGCAATCTGCTCTCATAAAGATTACAACCCGGGAAACCCTAGAAACCCTATGGGGCAGTTATAGGGTTGCTATGAGTCAGAATAAGGAGCCTGGTGGCATAGTACCTAAGGCATTTGGCTGCTAACCGGAAGGCTGGCAGTCAAACCCACCAACCACTCTCTCTGCAGAAGGATGACTGAGCAATCTACTTCCGTAAAGATTTACTACCTTGGAAACCCAAAGGGGGTCACTATGAGTTGGAATCGACTCGATGGCAGTGTTTGTTTTTTGGTTTGGTGTGAGTCAGAATCATTTTGATGGCACACAACAGCAACAACAACAGGAATGAATAAGCTGTATGCCTACCGGAAGACGAGAAGTTTTTTCAATTATAATTTGAGTTTCATTTTAATATCTATATGTTGACAGATAGGTTTCCTCTGGGTTGAAATCTTTTATAAGTATTTGGTTTGAGGGACAGCAAAGGAAAAGAAATTCACAACTTCAGAAACAAACACAATGTTCATTGTACAGAATGAGGAATACAGATAAGCAGAGAAAAATGTTCAACTTCATTCTTTGTGCTAAGCATCTAGAGACACGAAAGCCCCACATCTACAGGGTCATCATCTCCAGCACTATCCTTCCTGATAAACAGACACACTAATGGGCTGATTTTCTAAATGACATTTTAATATTTTTAAAATGACAAAAATCAATATTCTATGAAGGTGTTGAGAAAATTCCAGGAGTGGAGATAACTGTGCAGGGACAGGGGCAACAGAAGCAGCTGAGGGAAAGTGGCAGCGGAAGAGTCAGAGCAAGAACCTGGCAGGGCAGGTCTTTCTGAAGACAAACTCCACCCGGGGGGCACAGGAATAACCCATCAGCATTCAACTTTTTTGGTAAGCTACAGACTACTCTCTTCAAACAAAATCTTATTTGGAAATCCAATATGGAAAATACATAAAATGCCTCATGTAGGTGCCATAGTGCTCAGTGTGAAAGTCAGACACAGGACACAGGAAGAAAGAACTGGCTTAATTGGCATCAAACATCATTTCTGGGCTTCCTGTGTTTGGACCGTCACTGCTTTATCTGCTCCTACTCCTTTGCCCCTGTTTCCTTTCTTGCTTTTTACTCTCCAATCATCTATGGTTCTTTGTAAGGGCTTCACTGTCTTTTCTCACCTCTCTGATTTACACATGAAAGTGAAAAAAAAAAAAAAAAAAAAAGATACAAATATAAGCAAACAGAAAGTGAAAAACAAACATATCTGGAATATTTATGAATACTCAACATATTTTGTTCATCAGACAAAGTGACTACTGAAGGGGAAAACTGGTAAAAGATTTGTCAATTTATTACTACTTTTTCTTTAAATTGTGTTGCAACATGGGTATAGGGACGGATAGATGGGTGAACAAGCTAAACAATTATGTATGTCTAAATGGAGAGTGTATCCAAGATCATATACAGGGTTGGCAGACAATGGGCCTCTCGAAGAGTATGAAGGGATGGACACTGGGAGGAGGTAACTATGGGGAGGAAGTGGGAGGGGAGCTGCTGCATTGTAAATTTTGGTCAATGACATGAGACAAAGTATATGTGAACTGCTGTATGAAAAGTGAATTTACTCTGTAAATCTTCACCCACAAATCCTAAAAAAAAAAAAAAAAAATTGTGTTGCAGGTGAAAGTTTACACAGCTAATTAGGTTCTCCTCTAACAATTTTTATGCAGATAGTTCCATGCCATTAGTTATAGTTTTCACAATTTGTCTGCATTCTCATTACTTCCACTCAGTTTGTCCTGCTTCCATTGATCTAGCTTCCCTTCCCTTCCTCACCTTCTCACCTTTGATGCTGGGTAAACATTGGCCATTTGGTCTCATGTAATTCATTGTTTAAGGGAGCACATTACTCATGAGTGCTACTATTTGTTTCTTTTATAAGCCAATCTATTATGTGGCTGAAAGGTGACCTACAGAAATAGCTTCAATTCTACTTTAAAAAGTTATCTTAGGGTGATAGTCTCAGGGGTTCTTCTAATCTCTAGTAGTCTAAAAGGTCTGACCTATTTTAGGAATCTGAGTTTGGTTCTGCTTTTCTTCCATTCTGTTTGGGACCTTCTATGGTGTCCCTGGACAGAATGGTCAGTAGTGGTGGCTGGGTACCATCTGGTTATCCAGGTCAGAAGCAGCTGTGGTCTGCATGGGCTGTTAGTACTATGGGTTAGTTTCTTCCTTGAGCCTTTGATTTCCTTCATTCTTTTGTGCTCCATATGAGCACAGATCAATAGAACCCTAGATGGCTGGTCACAAGCTTCTAAGAGCCCAGATGCTTCACACCAAACTAGGATGTACAACATTACCTTTGTGAACCATGTTATGCCAATTGACTAAGTTGTTCCCAAAGACCATGGTCCCATGCTTTTTAACCCTATAAACCAATCCTGCAAGTTGTTTACATATGTCTAGGAATACTATCTGTATTTCTGAAGAGTTGGATCACACCAAAAATTAAATAGGACCTAGATTTGTTCAAACCAAACTGGATTTTATAGTTATAAAATGTTTTTTACATAAAGACATTTTGCTGAGAAAATCAAAAGCATAAAGGTTCTGGCTCATTTTACAAAGTTTATCTGATTGAACTGAAAATGGCCCAATTGTACTGCTCAGAGTGAATCTTTTTACCAACTACAATTACCAAAAATAGAAATAGTCCAACTACCCTGTGATCTCACCTCACATGATTTTATACAAGAGCCCTATTATATATTTTTAAAAAATCATCCAAAGTCTAGGCAGTTCTCCAAAAAGTATAAATATAGAAATCTTCATTAAACTAAAAATTTATTTTTCTTAAATGGACTTTAAGTTTTGGTATTTCTACAATGATTATCGAATAATGTCATGTCATTCTGTCATTAACAGATACTTTTCAAGGGAAATAGGTATTACAGGTGGATTTGATTACTCAAAGCACCTAAATTTTAAATGGCTTTACTACATCATGAGGGAGCTCTGGTAGCATAGTGGCTAAGACACTTGCCTGCTAACCAGACGGCTGGCAGTTCAAACCCACCAGCCACTCCTCGGAAGGAAGGTTGGGCAATCCTACTTCCACAGTGATACTGCCTCGGAAACCCAAGGAGGGGTCGCTATGAGTCGGGTTTGACTTGACGGCACATAACAACAACAACAACAACAACATCATGATATTCCAAATCAGGACTGAAATAAGCAAAAAGATTCTTGACAGTTTATGGTCAGAATAAGAATCGAGTGAGTCACAAGTAGCCTGTTGTATAATATAAGTCACACACAGGGCAAGTGTACTGTGTGGCAGGACCAAGATGAGGGCGAGACGGAACCATTTAAAGGCAGAGTGTGTGGAGGGCAATGTGCTCAGCGGCAGGGGAGCATACCCTGGCGTAGCCCACTAGATACTACTCAGAGGTACCACAGGTAGAAAAGCACGCTGACTCTACAGGCAAATAAGTGACGGAACAGAGTATAGGCAGGGAAGGTGATGAAAAACATCCCAGCATCTTTACCTGCAGGAGAAGTTCTTGTAGTTGAGCCCGCTTCTGCTTTATCCGTTCTATCCGCTTCTGCTTCTCTATCTTTAAAACACAGGTTACAAAATAACAGCATAACTAGAGTGTAAATAAAGTACAGCTCGCTGTTCAGGTCCCTATTCTGAGGCAGCAAGATTTTTCTTTGGATAAACTTAACCCATTTAAAAAATCAACAGAAAAAAAAGTGAGGTAAGCACTACTGTTATCCATTTTGCATGTAGAGAAATGAACATTTAACAGATTCATATAGCTAGTGAGTAGCAATGCCAGGATTTGAAACTAAGCCATCTGGTTTCAGAGACCCTGTTATTAATTACTTTGCTAAATTATTCCTCCAAGAATGAGGCAACATCTCATTTAAGGGGTAGGGGCTAACTAACTCTTAAATGAGCAGAGCTCCTAACCCAGGTGTCTTACATATTCAATACACAACTTTTACTTGTAGTAGGAAACATGCTGTGGGACACATTTCCTAGCTTCAAACAATGCTATTTCCTCAATTTTTCCTAGAAAATAGACATTATGGTCTGAATATCTTTGCAGACATATTCATTATCTCTCTGGGCTGAAGGTCAATGACATCAGAAAAGACTTTTTGCTTATTTACTCCAACAGATGATTTTTTCCTTGCTTCCATGTAGTCTCATCTGCACTAGGAGCTTCTTCTCATTGCTCCTCTAACCACTACTACACTTTAGTCCTAAATTACTTAAGGTTCACTGTTAAATCTGTGTGGTCTTCTAAATTTGCAAAGATACTGTGGGAATTTCCCCCTGCATCTGAAGCTCTGAAAGGCCCAAAAGGTACTACCAGAAGCCAAGTAACTTTTCCTTGGCCCCTACCTGCACTTTATCCCCCACATCCAACCAGGCCTATTCTACCTCTGAAACACCTTTCCAACTTCACTAACACCACCTAATCCCAGACCACCATTGGGTCTCACTGGACTGCATCTAAAGGGTCTTTCTATCTCTTCCCTAGACCACTTTTCTCCTCAGCTTCCTGTTAGTTCAACTTCCAACCCACTAGCAAAGTGATTCTTTAAAACACATCCTATCCCTCCCACTTCCCTGCTTTGTAACTCATCAATAAGCCATTAAAAAACTCCAACCCACTGCTATTGTGTTGATTCTGACTCAAAGTGACTCTGCAGGACAGGGTAGAACTGCCCCAAAGGGTTTCCAAGGCTGGAAATTTTTACAGAAGCAGACTGCCTCATCTTTCTCCTACAATGGGTTCAAAGTGCCAACCTTTTGGTTAGCAGCCCAAGGCTTTCACCACTTCACCACCGGAGTTCCCTCAATTCATCAACAGTTTCTCATTATTTACAGGGAAAGGTCCTCACCGCCAAGCATCTGAAATCTATCCCCTTTCTCCATGCAGGTACTCTGGCCACACAGAGCTGCAGACATGCTCTCTCATGCCTCTGCCTGGAAGGCCCTCCCAGCCGTTAACCACTTGGCAAATTCCTACTCCTCCCTCATGTCTGAGCTTAGGGATTATTTTCTTGTAAAATTCCTCCCTTTTTCAGACAATCTGTACATACTTCTCTCATAGAAGTGATCACATTTTTTTTTTTTTTTTGTAACTTCTTTTATATACTCCTCCATCCAGCTACAATGACAGTTCCTTGGGGTCAGAAATTTTCGTCTGGTATATTCCTTGGCCTGGAGCTCTGGTGCCATAGTGCCTAAGGCATTTGACTGCTAACCAGAAGGTTAGTGGTTCAAACTTACCAGCCACTCCATGGAAGGAACACTGGGCAATCTATTTCCTACAGATTTACTGCCTCGGAAACCCAAAGGGGGTTGCTGTGAGTCGAACTGACTCAATGGCAGTGGGTTTGGTTTTTTTTTTAACTTTTAAAATATTCTTTGGCAAAACACATGATAGAAACTAACACATTTTTGCTTAATTAGACTTCAGTATTAAAGACAATATAACTGGTAAAGTGATCTTCAAATTCCCATGAGAAGAAAGAAAAATGAGAAAAGGAGGATATTCCACTCTAGCAAATGGATAACATTATTCTGTAACTTTTGATTAATATCTGGGTTCTTCCCCGTCTACAAGCATAATACCAAATAAGTTTTGATTTGCTGGGAAAAAGAGACTGAGAAAAACATCAAATCAACCTTACTTATCTTCAAAAACACAGTTTACTCCATTCGTGGTCATGACAAGAAAATTGTCTCAAATCAATTTAGAAATGGTATGTCAGGGTATATACTTATTTAGGGAAGATTCTTCTTTAATGCTTAAAGTTAACAGAATAAAAATCATTTTTGCACATATCATCCCAAAATTCATGTAAGTTGATTGTGATACCTATCCACTGCCATCAAATTGATTCTAATTCATGGTGACCCTATAGGACAAAATAGAACTGCCCCATAGGGTTTCCAAGGCTATGAATCTTTACAGAAGTAGACTGCTTCATCTTCTTCCCATGGAGCAGCTAGTGGTTTTAACCACTGACCTTCTGGTTAGCACCCAAATGTCTTACCCACTATGTCACCAGAGTTCCTTTCCACTGTGATAACCAAAAACCAAACTCACTGCTGTTGACTCGAATCTGACTCATAGTGATCCCTCCTTAGGTTTGGTTTCCAAAGCGTTATCTCTACAGAAGTAGATTGCCTACTCTTCCTTCTGAGGAGTGGTTGGTGGGTTTGAACCTCCAGCCTTCTGGTTAGCAGTCAAATGCCTAAGACACTATGCCAAAATAAAATGCCTTTCAACTGCCAGTGATTCTAGAGTCAAAGATTTGACTTTCACAGTATTAGAAAATTGTATAAGCAAGGCACAAAAAATAAACAGCAAACTTGATCCATTATTTTTTTGATCCATACAGTAAGCATTTCTTCGGTATCATTTATGATACACGATTTACCAAAAAAATTGAGAATGCTCAGAATCAAGTTAGAATAACAAAGATCTTCTTTGAAAACCAGAGAAGACCAAATCTAAATGATACTCATTCATTACAGACTTCTAAGGAAATGTTTTTGAAGATGAGAGAAAAAGCAGAAAAATCTCTATTCCACCCAAAGCTTTAAAAGAAATTCTTTCTCATACTTCTGAATTGACACTAAAATTGCCTTTCCACCACAAATGTAGATCAAATTATCACAGGACAGATGATCTGACTGAACTTCAAGATGTTTCACCTCTCTGAAGAATTACACAAGCATCTGTACTATAAACTGCAATTATTTTTATTTGTTAAGGTCTTCTCAAGAAATATGAGTCTTAAAAACATTATTTTCTAATTAAAAATAAGAATTTATTATAACAAATTCCAAAATGTCTTTAATTAGGAAGAGTATTTAATGAAAAGGTGAATAAAAATATTCTTAGTAATTTTCATTCACCTTTCATGAACGGCTCTTTATTTTCCTCATTTGTTTTACAAGAAAAAAGTCATTTTTTAAAACTCAGAAATTGAGGGCCCATATATGCATAGTTTGGTATGGTATAATACAATAATATAATATTGCTATAGTATATAATGGGAGCTCTGATGGAATAGTGCCTAAGGCATTTGACTGCTAACCAGAAGGCTGGCGGTTCAAACCCACCAGCCACCCCTCAGAAGGAAGATTGGGCAAGGAGATAGTGATACCATCTTGGAAACCCAACGAGGCGTCACTATGAGTCGGATCTGACTCCATGGCAGTGAGTTTGGTTTATAGTATATAATACTCAGAATAAAGAGGTCTGGGTTTTATCCCAGATTTTCTACTATCTGACCTAAGACATAACCTTGGACAAGTCATTTCACTTCTACTTCCCTCCATTTAATCATTTAGAAAATAAACTGCTCAGACTATATAGCTGTAGCTCCTTCCAGTTCTAAAAGTCTCTATAGTTTGTTTAAAAAAATGACATAGTACACACAAAGAATTATTAGTATCATGTGGCTATATTTCTAAATTAAAATGCCTCTGGTGAAAAGTCACGGCTATCTATAAACAGACCACTCACTTACCTCCAGGTTTTGACATTCCTGAGCAGAATTGGTAGGCAGGCCAATCCACTTGATTTCTTTTTTTTCCTTTGAAATTATGTTCATTGCCATTAGCACATTTAAAGCATCATAAACTCTTCGCCTAATATTCTTCTGATCATAAGCCTGCTAAAAATTGTTTTTTATTGAGTGTTAAATTTTAAGGGTTAAGAAATTTGAATCAAAGCAGAATTTTCTTCTAAGTTTGTCAAATAGGCAAGATGATAACATAAGAGAAGAAACATGTTCAAATTACAGAAAACTATTAAATGGCAGCACTTTATGTAAATCATTACACTACAGCTTTGAAAATTAGAAACCAAATACAGTGCCTGAAAATGAATGAATCTAGTGAAAAAAAGAAACAACTGAAATATTTAACAGTAGGAAAAAGAGCAGGCAGCTTATGATATATTACTCAACCAAATTTCATATGGCCATTACAAATGTTTATGAATAGTAACATGAACATTTTTATGATAAAATTTTAAATAAAGTAGGAGATAAATGTATTAACAACATGATTTCAAGTACATTAAAATTCACTGGAAGGAAAAATAGCAATAATTTTTTTTCCTTAAGTGTTTATTATACTTTTACAATAAAAAAAGAATTTCTCACCCAAGTTCTTCAAATTACTATAATAAACTTGGGAGGAAAAATGGAATTAGAAGGTGCTCTGGTGGCAGAGTGCCCTAAGACATCTGACTGCTAACCAGAAGGTTGGCAGTTCAAACCCACCAGCCACTCTGTGGAAGAAAGCCTGGGCAATCTACTTCTATAAAGATTTAATACCTTGGAAACCAAAAGGGGATCGCTATGAGTTGGAATCGACTTGATGGCAGTGTTTTTTTTTTTTTTTTAAATTAACTCTCAAGGTAGGGGTGATACCTAGTGGAAAAAGTTGTATTTATTAATAGTAATAGCAATCAATGTATTATTTAGCATTTACAAGGACCGCTGGTGGGGCAGTGATTAAGCATTTGGTGACTAACTGAAAGGTCCATGGTTCTAAACTACCACCTGTTCTGTGGGAGAAAGACGTGGCAGTCTACTTCTTATAGCCTTGGAACTCTATGAGGAGGTTCTACTCTGTCCTACAGGGTGTCTATGAGTCGAAATCTACTGAAGGCAATGGGTTTGGCTTTGTTTTATATGCTACCCACAAATCTATGTTGTTGTTGTTATGTGCCGTCAAATCAGACCTGACTCATAGCAACCCCTCCCTGGGTTTCCAAGGTGGTATCACTATGGAAGTAGATTGCCTAACCTTCCTTTTGAGGAGTGGCTGGTGGGTTTGAACCACCAGCCTTCTGGTTAGCAGTCAAATGCCTTATGCACTATGCTACCAGATCTATTAGCAGGTAAAATGATTATCCTCATTTTGTGGATAAGGAAACAGTACAAAGAGTACACTAGCAGCTAGCTATCTAATGCATTTAAAGTGGACAGTTTTCTTTTCATTTGCAAAATCAGGTAAAATAACTCCATTTTATACTTCAGTGGTTCAAATGTGAATCAAACATCTCTACCTTTGTGCTACAACAGAATCGCTTCTATCCACAGATGACTCCTGGCTGGCTCCTATCTGTCATGAGGATTATTTGCATGATATAACAGCCATCTACTCCCCAGGGCGATATAAGTTCTAGGTTTAAATAAATCTGGACCATCAAAAGGCTACACAATTGAACTATGTTATTTTGGCCTCAAGAAAAATGTTTCTCACTTCTGCTTCACTATGAAGTTCTTAGGTTTTATGCAAAGCCATTACAAGAAAGAGACATAAGAAATGTTACTACTCTCTACTTCTGGCAATAGAAAAACTGATAATCTGAATCTCTTCCTCTACAAAAGCATTATGAAAATATAATAAATATCTATGTACATACATGTACGGAGTTTCCCCAGGGAATAAAAACTGAAGCTTGCAGGTGAGAGCAGGGAGAGGAAATAACTGGAAGGGGGATGAGGGAAATTTGATGGGATTCTTCTCTATTTTTAAAGGGGTTTGGCCTGTATAGATTTATGCATTTGTCAAAACTCAATGAATGATTCATTTATGATCTGTCCATTTCATTACCTCAAAAGAAAAAAAGCTCACAGACAGATACTGAACTCTAGTAAATGGAGTGATGTACACTTCGTGTGCACGTCTGAACCAAAGTTTTTAGGGATGATGTCTATTATAACTTATTTTAAAATTTATCAAGGAAATAAGATAAGCTGATGGATGGATACACAGACATTGTGATAAAGACAGCAAAAGAAAATGTTACTGAAAGAAGTGGTGGGTATATGGGTGGTCACTGTAAAATTCTTTTAACTTAAAAAAAATTTTATAATAAAATGCTAGGGGAAAAAAAAATGAAGATTAAGTTGACAGAGAAAATGCTCAGGTGTTTGGACCATAGCAACTGCTTCACCAGCAAATGCTAACAGCCCAGCCCTGGACCTAGACAATCAGAATCTGAGTAAAATTTGCACAGTAATGTTTGGGAAGCACTGCTCTAAGACGTTTGCAGATTTCGGTCGCCTACATCCTTGGTTTAATAGCTGTGGGAGCAAAACCTTGGACTGATCTGGTGGGGAGAGAGGAGTTGGACTGGGATCACCATATAAGCCTGTTATTCTCAAAGGGTAAATGCAAAGGAAGGCCAAAGAAATGTATGTCTCTGATTGGGCTCTAAGTGAATGTGGGAACGAGTAGGAACAAAAAGACTTCCTTCTGAATTTGTAAAAACTGTCTTTTCCTCTTGAGGGCTGGACATTTAAATTTCCACTACCTATATGCTCCTGGAGAATATAAACTAAAATATTAACACAGAGTGATGATCTCCTGGTGGGTAATGTCCACCTACTGGCAGAAACTAACATACAGCTTCTTTTGAGGGATATGCCTTCAATCCAAGCTGCCCAGAATTCCTACAGATAAATCCCCACTGAACATGAGGTCAGAATCCTAAACTATAAATGTAAAAATTGGTAAGTCAGTACAAATAAGACTCCGTGAAAGAAACTGTAGCAGCACTGGATAGCCGAGACATTGGACAGTGGGATTAATATATACTGAACAAAAATAACCATGTTAAAATTTTTAGAATAAACAATGGAATGGAAATCATGAGAAATAAATGAGATATATTAAAATAGACCAGAGAGATGTGGAGAAAGAATAGAAATTCTATTAATAATAATAATAAAAAGCTCAGTGAATTAGTTACATAGTAGATTATGCAAAAATAAAGAGAATATAAGTGAACGAAAAGATTAACCAGAAGAAATTACCAGAATGCAGCTGAGAGAAAAACAGATAAACAATATGAAAGAACAGTTAAGAGATAGGAAGGAGAAAATGAGAAGGATTAATGTCTTTCTAATCAGCGTTTCAGAAAGGTGGATCAGGATCTTATCTCTCACCAGACAACTACATCCACCTCCTCATAAGAAATCTTGTTTGTTTAGAGTCTTGAGCTCCCATCTGATTTCTACTCTGTGGTCAATATACATAACTAATGTCACTTCCCTACTCAAATTTCTCAATGGTCCAGATCACTTTTAGGGAAAAAAAACAAAAAAAACCCCACAATGAATTTACAAATCTACTTTATAAACTGACCCTTGTTTATCAACCCAGCTTTACCCCTGGCATACATCATTCCAACAATGCTGACTAAACTTCCAACTCCCAAAACATACTTGAGTTTCTCACACTTATGCTCTAAACAACTTTTCTCTTGCTCTGTCTGGAAAAATCAAACTGATCCTCCAAGTTTTTGCTCACATGCCATCTGCTTTTTCCCTAGCAGAACTCAGGTGTTCTTTGTCATATGGCCCTCCTATACCCTGAATGGGAGCTCTGGTAGCATAGTGGCTAAGACACTACTTGCCTGCTAACCAGACAGCTGGCGGTTCAACCCCACCAGCCATTCCTCGGAAGGAAGGTTGGGCAATCCTACTTCCGTAGTGATACTGCCTCGGAAACCCAAGGAGGGGTCGCTATGAGTCGGG
>NW_006921775.1:6130160-6139090 GCF_000298275.1 Orycteropus afer afer
CTCGGAAGGAAGGTTGGGCAATCCTACTTCCGTAGTGATACTGCCTCGGAAACCCAAGGAGGGGTCGCTATGAGTCGGGTTTGACTCGACGACACGTGACAACAACATACCCTAAATAAGCAGCTGTGGTGGTGCAGTGCCTAAGGCATTTGACTACTAACCAGGAGGTTGGTGGTTCAAACCCATCAGCTGCTCCACAGAAGGAAGATGGGGCAATCTACTTCTGTAAAGATTTACTGCCTCGGAAACCCAAAGGGGGTCGCTATTAGTCAGAATCAACTTGATGATGATGAGTTTGGTTTGGTTTGTTGGTTATACTCTGTATATACTGGTAGTCCCTGACGTACGATGGGATTCTTTTCCAACGATTCAATTGTAAGTCAGTTCAGATGTAAGTCAAATACCTCTTTTTTTGTTTTTTTCAGTTTTCATAGCCTGCTATATGGCAATAACATCAGCAAATTATGCACTATAACACTGTGTATAGTACATACTACTAATGATAAGATGTACAAAAGAACAAAACAAAAACAAAAAACCAGACAAGTGTTAAGTGTGGTTTGTCATAATTTAAATATGTTGAAAATTAGAGACTATCTGTACTTTCCAGAGAGTATATACTTTCCATTTCTTTATTATGCATAATTGTGTTTTAAAATATGTTAGTCTACTAGAATCCAAGGCTATAATGGGAGGGATCATTAAAAAATACATTTTATCTATAATGCATAGAGTAATCATTACACAGAAAGGTCCACAATATATTACTGAAGACAAACCAAACCAAACCCATTGCCATTGAGTCCATTCTGACTTATACTGAATATAATAATGATAAAATACGTGATTTATAGGCACTATCACATTCAACCCTCACAACAACCTATGAGGCAGATAGTACTATTAAATCCATTAGGTAACAAGGAGATTGAGACTTAGAGGTTAAGTAATCTATCCAAAGTCACATAGCTAACAAACACCAGAGCTGATGGAAATGTCCACATTTTTAGAAGAAAAGTTTTTAAGAAAATACTATAATCGTAGATGAAATACCACTCTTTGGTTAGAGTCTCAAGTCGCAACCTTAAAATAAGGGTAAGCCTGAAGACCATTTTAATTTAACTCAATCACTGAATTAAGACATCCTTGAGCTAACGTTCTTGGCTATCTACATCAATCCTTTCTCAAAGAAGATATATCTTAAGTCTCAAATTATTTCTACAAGTACAACTACAGGCAAAAGGCAGTAAGACAATGTGATGGAAAACAACAGACAACAGAAAGATAACCTCAGAAGATTCAAATAATGGTGTAATCAGACACAAACTTTAAAATAACTATACAAACTATGTTCAAAGATCCAAAAACAAAGTTGAGAATTTTAGCAAAGTGTTTGAAAAAAACAAAAAGAAATTCTAGGATTTAGAATTGCAGAATATAACTAAAATTCAGAACTTAGCTAATGGCTTTTTAACAGTGGCTTAGACATAGCTCTACAGAGAATCAGTGAACTGAAGTAGAAATCAGAAAATATCCAGAATAAAGCAGAGGCATGAAAAATACAGGGAAAAAAATCGTCAAGCTATATTGTAAGAGACAAATTCATCACGCAAAGCATGATCACACTTCTATTTAATAGTGATACTGACTTTTCAGGGGTATATTGGGATCTGTGGTAGAAAGGAGATTATTTTTCATTATGCATTCTTTGGCACACCTGCATTTTTTAAATAAACATGTACATGTATTACTTTTTCAATCAAAAATTAAATTTTCTTGTTCACTTAGACATTAAGAAAACACTAAAAGATTAAGAAATGTATCCAAAGTCATTGGAAAATTGATCAAATATAAAAAGTATATTTAAAAAAAACCAAACATGTTCCTTCAGTTATTTTTGTTGTGTGCCATTGACTTGATTCTGATTTAGCTACCATATAGGACAGAGTAGAACTGCTCCATAGTCTCCTAGGCAGAAATATTTATGAAAAATATACTTGTTAATCTACATTTAAATAAATAATAAAAGAATCTTTCTTAAAACAAAACAAACAAAAATCAATCACACAAATCCCCAAGAGACAATATGAAAACCTCAAGTAAAGAAGTTGGGAGACTCCCTCACTCATCTGATTCCTCAAATCTATGACACAGACAACCCAAAACACACTGCTGAATCACTCATAATTCATGATCTACCTACCGAATCAGCTGCCAAATGGTTATTTGAATTGGTGAACTCTGACACCAGTTCATCAGCTACTTCATTATATGATGTGGTTCCTTTCCGCTGAACTTTCTCACACACTTTCATTGAAAAATGTCTCAAGCCTTTTCCATTTTTATCTCCTTTTTTGCTTCGTTTACTAGAAGAGAATAAAAACAAAAACAACACACACACAAAAAAAACTTTATACTTTATTATGCTTGTTAAAGACTTCCTGTACAAAACAATAGAGAAGACAGTCATTTAATTTTTTTCTTAGGTGGTAAAAGTTTAAATTGAATTAGAGATAAGGATATGCTTTTAGTTTTTGTCTTAAAAGCCTAATAAAGAAGGAAACTAGAGTGCTTTTCTATGCACACCATTCACTCAAAAAATACTTACTGATTATCTATTTATTATATACAAGGCATTGTTCTAGGCCCTGGGAATAAGTCAGTGGAAAAAAACAAAAACCCTGCCCTTGCACATCTGTGGTGCTGTGAATTACTTAACATGGCTCTTTTGGACACCACCTTTGTGACTCTCACCAGATGACTGAATGGGACTGTATAAATGCGAGGTGCTTTGTGGCCCATCAAGAAGATTACATAGCTTGCAAATATTATAAATAAGTGTGGTAGTTTAGTTTGTGTGTCAACTTGGCTAGGCCTGGTTGACTGGCTGGGCAGCTAGATGTAGTATTCCCCATGATGAGACTGGTCATCAACTCCATGGTGGAATCTATTGTGAGCAGCTTACTAGCTGCCCTAGGGATGTGGTCTGCTTCCTATATACAAGCAGAAGCCTTAGGGAATGGTCTCTAGCCTATGGCATGCTTGGACCCTTCATGTAGCCAAGTCATTGTTCAGCAGCCTGCCATGCTCTGCTGACCTTGGGATTTACAATGGACTTAAATTAATGGCCCGCCGTGTGGTTTGGTAACATCGGGACTGTGCCTTTTTACTTGTCAACCTTGGGCTTCTCAGTCTCAGCAGCAAGCAGCTGTCTGAGTGAAGAAATGCCTCTAGCTCCAGTGGGCCAGGAGCAGGAGGCAGAACTGGACCCCAAGGTTGAAGGGCTTTCACCCAGCCCCTAGAGCCTGGCACTTTGAACTTGGACTTAAAGCCTCCAAACTGTAAGATAATAAACTCCTGTTTGTTAAGGCCATCCCATTTGTGGTAAATTTGTGTCAGAGTGGCACTAGGTAACCAGAACAATAAGGAACGTGGCATTCCTGTGGGAGTGGGATATGGAAATAAGGTGTATGGAACCCTAACTTGGGGATTAGTCAGTTTTGCCATTCTGCTACGGTTAAAATGAGTCATGCCAAAGATGGAAAAGGGGGATCTCACTGCCATCAAGAGAAAAGAGCTGGCAGTGGAGAGAGATGGCAGAAAGATGATGGCAGAACCAAGAGACTGGCATGAGATGGAGTGGTGGGCTCCCTGGCCCATGGTACAAGAAAGCTGAGTACCTTCAGGCAAGAGTGGGATGCCTCTTTGGGCACCTATTGGTAAAGTTGAAGGAGCTTTGTGACACTACCCTGAGCAAAGCAGAAGCCGAGAGAGAAGCATGCCTATGGAACAGCTGATACGGAGCTGCCCCGATGAAGAACTGTATCCTGACTTGTTTCTGATCCTGGATTGTAACCTGTTACTTCCCTAACAAACCTCATAATCATGAGTATTGTGTGAGAGTTCTGTGTGGTCACTGCCACAAATCACTGAACCCAGTTGAGATGTAGATGGTAGGTGTCCGAACTGGCAAAAGTTTGGAGGGTGGCAGCATATCTGACCTTAGAGGAACGAGTAAATAATAATTTAAATAATAATTTAATTATTTTAAATTTGATTAGTGCCTAGGTCTAACCTTTGATGTTAGGAGTTGGAAGTATACAAAAGAATTAAGGCAAAATTCTTCTCCTCAATACGCCTTTGGAAATAAGGAAGAAATAAAACAGACCTATAATGACAGATACGTTCAATATAATAAGGTAAATGCTAACTCACAAAATGATCTATGGTAATTGAGAAGAGGGCATCTAGTCCACCCTAGAGGAGAAAGACTTGCTGGGGAAGAATGATGAGTAAGAGTGAGCCAAATGATGAAAGCTAGAAAAGGCATCCAGGCAGAGGCATCAACAGCAGCAAAGACATGAAAGGGTGAAACAGATGGTATGTGCAAGAGACTTATAAACAAACAGTGCACTCCTAGCAGAATATAAAGTGAAAGGCAAGAGATGAAGCAGAAAGGCAGATAAGGGGCCAGGCCCTTCAATGTCATGGAGAGGAACCCAGCTTCATCTTACTTCATCAGTATAATTATAATCATTTACAAATTATTTTTATGTTCTGCTGTTTGTGTTAGGCACATTAAGAAAGAGATACTGAATATGTACTTTTTAAAATTATGAGATGAGGTTAGATTTCTTTTTTCCATATTTCCAAAGAATCATCTTGTGTACCCCTTGTGGTATAGGTATCTTGCCTCAGAGACTATTACTGAAATATTTTGAAACCAGTAAATGGTATTAAGTGGCCAAGTAACATTTTTATTTAGGCAGAGACTCTGGCTACAATGTAAAATAATTTATGGGGCAAAAGCAGTGACAGGAAGACCAGATGGGAGGTTACTGCAAAAGCCTAAGTAAGAAATGATGAGGCCTGAAACTGGGGCAATGGTACAAACAGTTACACAGGAAGAGATGGCTTTGCAAGATTTTAGGAAATAAAAAGCAGGAGAGCTAAGTAAGACAGGAATAAGCTGATGAGTTCCATTTAAACATGTTCAGCAGCACTGTCCAATATGGTAGACAATACTGACTTGTGGCTAATAAATACTTGGAATGTGGGACTGAACTGACATTTTCCGTAAACGTAAAATAGACATGGAATTGCAAAAACTTAATATGAAAAAACATAATATCTCATTAATACATTTATATTAATTATATCGTAAAATGTAATATCTTGATGTAATGAAATTAGATAAAAGTATTACTAAAATTAAATCCGATCCCCCCTCCCCGTTTTTTTAACTTTTTTAATGTGGCTATTACAAAATAAAAAAATTGCACAGCTGGCTTGGATTTCATTACTACTGGATAACAATGATGGTGACTTCAATATGTGTATAGAGCATCCACATGGATTTATTGAATAGCTAGCAGAGTAGATGTGACTGTCGCTTATAGGAGCGGTCAACAACTAATTCACGAGCACGTGCACCCATTCAAGCTCCTTTCTATGAGTCTCAGAGAATTAAGTATCCCTCTTCCTTTTCAAAGCCAACTGTTTTTTAAAAAATCTAATAGCTTTAATGAAATATAATTCACATATAAACTTCACCTTGCTAAACCATACAATTCAATGGTTTTTACTTTATTCACAGAATTATGCAACAATCACTGCATTCTAATTATTAACTCCAGAAAAGAAATCCTCTGTGCAATCTACCCTCAGAAGAAAAAGATAAATAAAGGGGTTGTTGTTGTTGTTAGGTGATGTTGAGTTGGTTTGACTCATAGTAATGCCATGTACAAGACAATGAAAACACTGCCCGGTCTGACACCATCCTCACAATACTTGCTGTGCTTGAGCCCATTTTTTGCAGCCATTGTGTCAATCCATCTTGAGAGCCTTTCCTTTTGCAATGACCCGCTACTTTACCAAACATGATAACCTTCTCCAGGGACTGGTCCCTCCAAGTAACATGACTAATGTACATGAGAGGAAGTCTGGCAATTCTTGCTTCTAAGGATCATTCTGGTTGCACTTCTTCTACTACAGACCTGTTTGTTCTTCTGGCAGTCCATAGTATATTCACTATTCTTCACCAACACTACAATTCAAATGCATCAATTCTTCTGCAATCTTCCTTTTCCATTGTCCAGCTTTTACATGCATATGAGACTACTGAAAAGACAATGGCATGTGACAGGTGCACCTTAATTTTCAAAGTAACATCTTTGCTCTTTAACATCTTAATGTCTTTTGCAGTAGATTTGCCTGAGGGAATACATTGTTTGATTTCTTGACTGATGCTTCCAAGAGTGTTGATTGTGGATCCAAGTAAAATGAAATCCTTGATAACTTTCATCTTCCCTCCACTTCCCATGATGTTGCTGTTTACTGGTCCAGTTGTAGGGATTTTGTTTTATGTTGAAGTGTAACTCGTATTGAAGGCTGCAGTTTTTCATCTTCATCAGTAAGTGCTCCAAGTCTTCACTTTCCATAAACAAGGTTGTATCATTTGCACACTGCAGGTTGTTAATAAGTCCTCCTCCTATCCTGATGCTGCATTCTTTTTCACATAGTCTGGTTTCTCAGATTATTTGCTCAGTGTACAGAATGAAAAGTATGGTGAAAGAATACAGCCACGACACACACCTTTCCTGATTTTAAATCATGCAATATACCCTTATTCTGTCTGAACAACTGTCTTTTGGTTTATGTACAGGTTCCTCATGAACAAAATTAAGTGTTATGGATTTCTTATTTACAATGTTATCCATAATTTGTTATGATCCACAGAGTTGAATGTCTTTGTATAGTTAATAAAACACAGGCAAACATCTTTCTGATATTCTCTGCTTTCTGCCAAGATCCATCTGACATCAACAAAGATAACCTTCTTTCCAAGTACTCTTCAGAAACCAGCTTTAATTTCTGGCAGTTCCCTGTTGATGTATTGCTGTAACTGTTTTTGAATTGTTTTCAGCATTATTTTAGTTGCATGTGACATTAATGATACTGTCTGATAATTTCTGCATTCTGTTGGATCATCTTTTTTTTGGAATGAGCACAAATACGGATTTTGCCCATTGGATCCTTCAATATTGCAACTTGAGGCTTGAGTTTTTTCTTCACTTCTTTCAGCTTGAGAAATGCTAAGTATGTTCTTCCCTTTTGATTTTCCAACTCAAAGTCTTTGCATATTTCATAATAATACTTTTGTCTTCTCAAGCCATGCTTTGAAATCTTCTGTTCAGATTTTTTACTTCATCATTTCTTCCATTTGCTTCAGCTACTCTCTGTTCAGAGCAGATTTCAGAGTCTCTGCTGACATCTATTTTGATCTTTCCTATCTTTTTAACGACCTTTTTCTTTCTTCATGGATGATGTCCTTGATGTCATCCCACAACTCATCTGGCTTTGGTCACTGGTGTTCAATGTGTCAAATATCTTCTTCAGATAGTCTCTAAATTCAGGTGGGATATAATCAAAGTTGTATTTTGGCTCTCATGGACTTGTTTTAATTTCCTCTAGCTTCAACTTGAATTTGTGTATGAGCAAGTGATAGTCTGTTCCACAGTCGGCCCCTGCTCTTGTTCTGACTGATGATATGAGCTTCTCCATTGCCTCTTTCCACAGATATAGTCAACTTGATTCCTGTATATTCCATCTGGTGAGGTCCATGTGCATAGCAGTCATTTATGTTGTGGAAAAAAAGGTGCTTGCAATGAATAAGTTGTCGGTCTTGCAAAATTCTATCATGCAATCTTACCATCAATTCTATCACCAAGTCCTTATTTTCCAACTACTGATGCATCTCTGTTTTCAACTTCCAAATTCCAATCACCAGTAATTACCAATACATCTCGATTGCATGTTTCATCAGTTTCAGACTACAGAAAAAATGATAGATGTATTGTAAAAGTGAAGGATTCTATGAGCAAAATATTGAATGATTCAAGAAGTATCAAAAGAAGATGGAAGGAATACACAGAGTTCTGCACCACAAAGAATTGGTCAACATTCAACCATTTCAGGAGGTGGCATATGATTAAAAAATTATGGAGGGGAAAGGGTGGCAAAGAAAAGAATTTGTTCTCCACAGCTCTTGTAGGTCCTATCTGCTGGGATCAGTTCATCTTCAGCCCAATTGTGTATACCTACATCATTGACTATCCTTTGTCAGGCTGGAGAATAATGCTTTGATTAATGTTCCTAGTAGTACATAAAGAGTATGAACCCAATACCCAAGAAGGATGACTATGCTTATTAAGGCAGGAAAATAATCTTGGAACAAGTTGAAAACAACTCAGCAGAAAATGAAATTATTGCCAACACCCCTTAGTCAAACAACTATATATCTACATAGTACCTTTCTACTAAAACAATTGTTCTTTACTTGGGATCCTTGAATGGCTTTCAGGAGGGTGAAATTGCCAATTTTTGCATGAATGTGTTCATGTGCATTCTGCAAGGAAAGGCTGATTTTATAAAATTTCCAAAGGAGTATATGACCATAAAAAAAATCAAAGATCTTTTTCTCTAGGAGCTCATATTGCAAGACAGGCATGCTGAGATCAAGAAAAACAGAATTTGACAGTGATATACTACTATGACATGAGGGAGGGAGTGGTCATGGATAAGGAAACATATATGATGTGTAAATATTTCCTCACAAGTGTTCATTCTGAGATCTTAATCTTGAAGAAAGGAAGGGCTAGAAATCTTTAAGGACTGTCCTTTTTTTTTCCAATTTTAAAACACTATTTTTTTAAATTGTGATTTGGGTAAAAGTTTACAGAACAAATTCATTTCCCATTCAAGAGTTCATAAACATTTTGTTTCATGACATTGACTGCAATCCCCACAATGTAACAGCTCTCTTCCCACTTTCTCCCTGTGGTTACCTTTTCCTTGCGTCCTTCTTTCCTACGCATTTCCGCCCTCTGAACTACCTCACTGAACAAATGCTGCCCTTCTGAACTTTCATG
>NW_006921775.1:6145160-6150436 GCF_000298275.1 Orycteropus afer afer
AAAGTATATGTGAACTGCTGTATGAAAAGTGAATTTACTCTGTAAATCTTCACCCAAATCCTAAAAAAAAAAGAGTGAATACGGGTCATAGTCTCAGAGGTGTCAATAGTCTCCACCAGACCACTAAGCCTGGTTAAAGACCTTCCTTCCTTCTTGAGTTATAAGCCTTTCCCTGGCTTCCTGATCTACTCTAAACCATAAAACATTTACATCTAAGGTAACCTACTACCTAACTGACAATGTTTCATTGGTGCATCAATTTTTCTTTTAAACGCTCTTCTTTCACTCTCACTTTTCATTTCTTGCCTGAGTTCACATGGCTCATTCCTTGTCTTTTTAAAATAACTGGCTGAATTATTACTGTTAGTGATTTGAGGAGGAGAAAGAGAAACATAAATAAGGAAAAGGAGTTTCCATGGCAACCACAGCCAGGTGAAATAATTTTTTAACATTCTTTGTATGATTATTTCATCAGCACTCTCTTGAGAACCTGAGTCCTTGTTGATCTGTTCACAGGCCAAGTAGCCTTTAGCAGGTGGCTCTCAGACTGCTCACTATTTGGGACATTCAGTTTGTCTTTAGAGAATACTTGGAATTTGTGACTAGATGCAATTGGTATCTCTGTATGTGTCTTCTGTGATTTTCTAAAATCCATCCAGAAGTCTGTGGAGAAGGACAAGTTGCATGTAATATTTTCTTTTAAGGAAAAAAAAGAAAAACCCTTATATCCATCTGCAGTCACTCCCCATGCTATTGGTAACCAATATTCTACGTTTTGTTTTTATGGATTTGTCTATTCTTCAAAATCAACTTTTCAACGTGCAGTTTTTACCCCAGTGTTTCAG
The DNA here is from genome assembly GCF_000298275.1 of Orycteropus afer afer. Lineage (NCBI taxonomy): Eukaryota > Metazoa > Chordata > Mammalia > Tubulidentata > Orycteropodidae > Orycteropus > Orycteropus afer. Next base: position 6,146,006 of record NW_006921775.1, read on the forward strand.
TTTCTGTACTGTTTACTCCTTGAGTTGTCCCATCCAGTGTTTTTACATATAACCTATCATGAAACCTGAATCCTATCAATCTGAGCATGCCTCCAGATCTAACTAACAATTTACAGGAAATCCAGAGGACAGAAGAACTGTGTTCAACTATACCACAGAGATGCAAAATCCACAGCATTTCTCTTTAGGGCACAAAATATTTCTTCAACTAAAACACTGTGAAGAAAGAAAGGAGGTAGGAGAAATAGAGAGAAATCAGTAGGAAGGCGGAGAGGAAAAGAGAAAAGACATAGAAGGGGAACTATGATCATGAAAGACACATCAATTTATTTAATCTTAATTCAAACAAACTAAATACACATACACGTATATACACAAATAAAATAGTTATTGGGTAATACTGAAAAGAAAGCAGCAGCAGCAGCATAGTTTTCAAATGCTCCAAATTCCACATGTAAACAGAGTAACTGCAAGCAAAACCATAGATACATTTACAAAAAAGCTAGATCGTGAGGTATCCTCCCAAACCCCAGGATACAAATTATTCACCAGCAAAAGGTCTGCGTGGCAGTGTCTATGAGGGAAGAAAAAGTACTAAATGGGATGCATCTAATGGATCTAAGAAGAGGATAATCTGAAAATAGCTAACACAAGTACACCAGAAAGCACAATAGGCAAATTTGAGAGCAGCAGTTGAATGGGAAGTTTCATCCTCTATCACACTGGCTGAGTTCCAGGGGCCCATCAGGAGGGCTACAGAGGCTAGAACAATCTAACTCAAAAGTTTCCAAAATTGCAACGACAAATATTGACAAATAACAAATACTGGAGATAGGCACAGGACATACAGATAATAAGAGGACCTGAAGAAGAAAATCAAAGGAAGGAAACAGAATAAATATACTAATTGCTATAATTCAAGAAAAAATTCACAGATTTTTTTTTTTTTTAAATTACATATCGAAGAACACAACAGATACCTGAAATTATCAATCCCGAATGACAAATAAAATATCCTAGTCAAATGACTGGACTTCAAATAAAGAAAAAGCATCTATAAGAGCATCAAAAATTTTTCACAACAATGTGTTATGACAAAAGAAAAGAAAAATATATTTAAGAATTGAAAGAAAGTGTGAGCAAAGAATGTTGTATCTAGCTAAACAGACTTAATTAAAATATAAAAGGCAAAACTGCAAAGAATATCATTCCCACAAGTCCTTCCTGAAGAAAACACTAGAGAACAAACTTTAAAAAATCAAAATGACTCAAGAAACTTGAAAACTGGTCAATACAGGAATGGGTTCAAGCATTTATTCTGCCTTTCTTATATAAACTGTACATCCAGGTAATCCACCAGTAAATGAAGGGTATTTTAATATAAAAACAGTCCAAGTAATAAATGAAAATCAGAATTAGATTAATGTCATTTACAACTCACAATGAATCAATAGATAAGGGCATCAAGCATCAGTGGTGTTCACATTATAAAAAGAGAACCAAATTTTATGTGCTTTCTACAGGAGAACACACCACCACCTATAGTCTCGTCAAAGTTGTCAAACATGCCCCTGTTCAAGCTTCTGGCTATTACTGCCAAACTACAGGAAATACAGAGGACAGAGCAATATGCTGAGCTGCACATGAGTTTGCAATCAGTAAAATCTAGATTGTGGGAAATTCTATAGGTGAAATAACCTAATTTCTCCAATAGTCAAAAAAGAGAAAAGAATGGAACAGAGGGAAAATCTAAAAGACATTAACTTTTTTTTAAATAGACAAAATTATAATGTAATTTCTAAGGATGCACACTTAGGTGATAAATTATTCTAAAGTGCAAGGGAGTGATTACTATAAAAGTCAGGATAATGATTATTTATGGGGGAGGGAAGGGACTGTGATTGGCATAAGGCATCTGTAGGGTCTTCTAGGGATCCAGACCTGGTGATGGTTACAAGAGTGTTGCCTTAAAATAATTCATTAGTCATACATTTGTTTTTGGTGATTTTCTTTATTTGTATTTTTTTTTTAATTAATACTAATGCACACATGACATTGGATATAATAGATATTTGATATTAAGGAATTATTAACAATTCTATTAGGTATAATATACACACTTCTCATTACTGACATGGTTAAGTTTCAAAGACTAGGTTGTTATATGAAAATTGGCATTATGCAAAAATAAAGGATGACCACATCAGATCACAAAATTGAAGATCACTACATCATTACATAACTGCCAAATTAAAATTCCATCGTGACATAACTCCAAACCACTGAGAATCATGGCCCAGCCAAGTTGACATTTCACCTTAACCATCACAACCAGCATTACTCTCACTCACACCTGGCATTTGTCACTGCTAGTTTTACACTATTAATGTGCAAAACAGTTGGATAGCAGATTTTTTACTGTTGTTGTAAATGCAAAATTTCAGATAACGAGATAGTTGATAAGTGTGGAGTAGATGTAATGATACTGTGTGTATGTTTTTTAAAAAGGAGTCTTTTTAGGTAAAAATATTGAGATATTTATGACTGAAATGATAGGATGTCTGGGATTTTCTTTCAAATAGCATAGGAGGCTGTTGTTATGTGCCGTCGAGTCGTCTTGAGTCATAGCGACCCCTCCTTGGGTGTCTGAAGTGGTATCACTATGGAAGTAGATTGCCCAACCTTCCTTCCAAGGAGTGGCTGGTGGGTTGGGACTGTCAACTTTTGGTTAGCAGTCAAATGTCTCAGGCACTATGCCACCAGAGCTCCTAACACAGGAGGAGGCACTGATAAAACAAGTTATGCCATGAATTGATTTTTTTGAAGAGATGTGTATATTGAGAGCTCATGACACTATCCTACCTTTCATTTTTTGAAATTTTCTAAAACAAAGAGTTAAAAAAAAAGAAATAAGAAGGAGGAAAAGTAAAAGAATGGTTCTAGTGTACCCTTGATTATTTCCATACGTTTAGTCCTCATGGGTGTTCTGGCGGCGTAGTGCCTAAGGCATTTGACTGCTAACCAGAAGGCTGGCAGTTCAAATCCACCAGCCACTCCGCAGAAGGAAGGTTGGGCAATCTACCTCTGTAGTGATACCGCCTCAGAAACCCAAGGAGGGGTCGCCGCTATGAGTTGAATCCGACTCAACGGTAGTGAGTTTGGTTTGGTTTTTGGTTTAGTCCTCACAGTTCCCTATACTTAATCCAGCCTTCTAATGAAGGGATCCTTATACCCAGTACCACATGAATACAACTGAATATGTGTGATATGTAACTCCTGATGCTACTGCAGTCCTCATCTAGACGGGTGATGACACCACCTACCCAACTACCCAAGCCAGAAACACTACCCAATTCAATGTATTCTTTAACTCCTTATCTATCTAATCACTCTAATTCAATCTAATCTAATTCAGATAGTCTCCATTTTACATCCTAAATACCTTTTGAATTCCACCTCTTCTCTGTTTCTACTGTCCTGTGTCAGGCCCTCATGATCTCTCTCTGAATATAACTAGAGCCTTATAACTGGTCTCCCTTGTGCTGTGTACAGGCACTCCAATCCCTTCTCAGTATGGCCATTATGATGACCTTTCTACATAAATCTGACCATGTCTCTATTTTGTTCAAATTCGATGGTGATGGAAGTAGTAAGTATCTACTGAGGGCTATGTGTCTACTACTATCCTGATTAAGTTCATTTTTAAAAATGAGCTGTTAATTCCTATCTGCTACATACATTTCCACACAAAGCACACTCTGTGTTGATCTGTCCTTGAAGCCTGGTGTATTTAGATACACATGGCTAGTCACACATACAATTATATAATTAGTACAAGCTAGGTAACAAAAGTAAATAAGGATTGCTAAAAACAGGAGTATAGGGGTTATTTTTAAAGAAACCAGTTGTATATGAGGTTTTATAATTATGCAAAGAATTTGATAATGGCTTTAATAAAATTCTCAACTCAGTGGTTATATACTTTTTAAAAGCCAGGGATGAAGCACGGTTGTTGTTTTTCATCTAATTCTGGGACCTTTTAAAAATGAAATCATAAGGTAATCATAGGGTAGTTCGGGGCAATCATTTGAATAATTTGCTTTCTACAGTAATCCATGAATAGTATTTAAAGAAACTAAACATAGCCCTTAAAAACAAACCCAACCCACGGTCGTCAAGTCAATTCCAACTCACAGCAAGCCTGTGTATTACAAAGTGGAAATGTTCCACAGGGTTTTCTTGGCTTATGTTTAAGGACGCAGATCACCAAGCCTTTCTTCTGTAGAGCCAATGGGTGGGTTTGAACCATCAATCTTTAGATTACTAATAGAGTGCAAACCTGCCTGCTCTCAAACATAGCTCTTAGGCAGGAACAACTAAACTCTTAACACATGAAATGCCAATGATCATGCTCTTTTTTTTTTTTTTTTT
>NW_006921775.1:6158871-6165929 GCF_000298275.1 Orycteropus afer afer
GGCTCAGGGGTCCAAGATTATCTTCTGTGTCTGTGCTAATTGGTTTCCCTTTTCTTTGTTGAAGAGGGTCTTTGCAATCCTTCTGCCTAGTCCGCCATCTTGCCGGAAGCCTTCCAATGATCATGCTCTTAAAACACAGATAACAAGTCTACATGTAAGAAATATATAAAATCAGTTTAACCCATGAACTGATAATAAACTTGAAAAAAACTGGGGTTAAATATTGACACTGATAAACTAGTATTCACTAATAATATATTTTGAGCAAAGAGCTCTGGTGGTGCAAACCCACCAGCAGCTCCACAGAGGAAGATGGGGGCAATCTACTTCTGTAAAGATCTACTGCCTTGGAAACCCAATGGAGGTTGCTATGAGTTGGAATCAACTCCTTGATAATAGGTTTATATTTTTAGCAGTTTAGTTCATTTATTTCTGATCCAACGTCCTTCATCTGAAAAACAGAAATACAAACCCCTGCCTCACAAAGTTGTTGTGAAGATGAAATGATACAACATGCACACGGTACATTTTAGGTGTTTTTTTCCTTCCATGAGCAGCCAGAATTTTCATAAGCAGACAAAATCGAAGGTGAAACAATGAATGCACAAGAAATAGGAGACAAAATAGACCACGGAGACCTCATAAAAATTAAATACCTGTAGTATTTTTTTTTGTCAAAAAACTATTAAAAGAACAAAAACACAACTTACAGACTGGGAAAAAACTCTTTGGGAACCACATATTTGATAAAGGTCTAGTATCCAAAATATATAGAAAACTTTTACACTTAACAAAAAAAAGGCAAGTAACCCAATCAAAAAGTGAGCAAAGGACATGAACAGACACTTCTTCAAAGATGACCTTCAAGCAGGTAACAAAAAAATGAAAAGATGCTCTTTGTCGTTAGCCATTAAACCAAACCCCAAAAAACTAAATCCACTGTTGTCAAGTCTGTTCTGACTCACAGTGACCCTATAGGTCACAGGAGAACTGCCTCAAAGGATTTCCAATGCTGCAAACCTTTATGGAAGCAGACTGATACATCCTTCTCCCATAGAGTGGCTAGTGGGTTTAAACTGCCAGCCTTTAGGTTAGCAGCTAATTGCTTTAACCACTGTGATACCAGGGCTCCTCGTTAGCCTTTAGAGAGATGTAAATTAAAACCACAATGAGGTAACACCTCACTCCTACTAGAACAGCAGTGATCAAAAAACCCAGACAATAACAAATATTGGCAAGGATGTAGGGAGAGAGTAACACTTACCCACTGCTTGTGGGTATGTAAAATGGTGAAATCTTTGTGGAAGACAGTATGGCAATTTCTAAAAAAATTAGAAGTAGAGCTAATAGATATGATCTAGCACTCCCACTCCTAGGTATATACCCTAGGACTAAAAGTAAGGACGAGAACAGACATTTGTATGCTGATGTTGAATGCAGTATTATCAAAATAACTAAAGGAGGGAACCCAAGTGTCCTTCAGGAGATGAATGGATAAACACAATGTGGTACATACATATTGTGTAATTATTACACAGCTTTAAAGAAAAATGAAATCCTGATACATGCTATAACATTATGCTGGGTGAAATAAGTCAATCACAAAAGGACAAATATTATATGGTCTCACTTACAATTGAAATGACAAAGATAGTTCTTGTTGTTAGGTGCCATCAAGTAAGTTCCAACTCAGTGATCCTATACATAACAGAAAGAAACAATGCCTTGTCCTGCATCATCTTCACAATGGTTGCCATGTTTGAGCCCACCGTTGCAGCCACTTTGTCAATCCATCTTGCTGACGTTCTTCCTCCTCTTCACTGACCCTCTAAATAGACATGGTGGTCTACTTCTGTAAAAACTGGCCACTGAAAACCTTACGAATAGCAGTGGAACACTTTTTGATACAATGCTGGAAGATGAGCCCCACAGGCAGGAAAGCATTCAAAACACGACCGGTAAAGAACTGCCTCCTCAAAGTTGAGCTGACCTTAATGACATGGACGGCATAAAGCTTTTTTTTTTTTTTAATTTGCACTATAGTTTGGGTGAAAGTTTACACAGCAAATTCATTTTCCATACAGCAGTTCATATACATTTTGTCTCATGACATCGACTGCCATTTCCTGCAATGTAACAGCTCTCTTCCTACTTCCTCCCCAAAGTGATCTCTTCCCTGTGTCCTTCCCTCCCGTGCACTCCTGCCCTCTGAGTGGTCTCCCTGTGCATACTCTACTCTTCTGCTGGACGGAATAAAGCTTTTTGGACCTTCATTTGCTGATGTGGCATGACTCAACATGAGAAGAAACAGCTACAAACATCCATTAATAATCAGAATGTGGAATGCACAAAGTATGAATCTAAGAAAATTGTAAGTTGTCAGAAATGAAAACAGAATGCATAAAGATTGATATCCTAGGCATTAGTGAGCTGAAATGCACTGAGATTGGCCGTTTTGAACTGGACGATCACATGTACAAGAATAGTTAAGTACATAAAAACCGATGGTTACTAGTGGGACCAGGAGCCAGAGTGGAGAAGGAAAGGGGAAATCATTCTTTGGGAGGTGCTAAATGGAGCTCTGGTAGCATAGTGCCTAAGGCACTTGACTGCTAACTGGCAGCTCAAACCCACCAACCACTCCTTGGAAGAAAGTTTGGGCAATCTATTGTAGTGATACTGCCTTGGAAACCCAAAGAGGGGTCGTTATGAGTCAAGTCTGACTTGACAGCACACAACAACAAATGTTTGTCTAGGGTGATAGGAAAATTGGCAGCAACTAAAGGTAATGGTTACACAACTTGACTGCTGTGTTATTAATAAGCTCTAAACCAGTTTAAACAACAACAACAAACAAACAACCGTTGATACTATTTGGGTACAAACAAACACTTCATGGGATTAGTTTTCTTGGTTCAAAAGTTTAGGGTCATGGTTTCATGGGCCTGTCCAGTCAACTGGCCTAATGTTTTAAGAGTTTTCAGGTCTACCTCCTAATTCAATGAGTAGTGCCTGGCATCTTAAAAAGATTGCTAGTTGCCTCCCAAGATACAATTGGTCTCTATTCATCTGGAGCAAGAGAGGAAGGAGACTCAGGAATTAGAGAAGGAAATGATCTGTAGAGCTAATCATCTCCATGAACTACTATCACCCTTGCCATGAAACCAGATGAAATGGATGGTGCTGACTACCATTACTGAATGCTTTATCAAGGAGCCAATAAATGGATCCTTGATCAAATGGAGAAAAATTGTGGAACAGAACTTATTGTCTATCGTTTTCATTTTAGCCATAGTAATGGATATGATATAGAACTGCACTATAGCTTTCATCCACATTTTCCTGATGATCAATGATGATTAGCACTTTTTCATGATTTTTTTTCCTTTGGCTATTTCTATTTATTTGTTCCCGGAATAAATAAATTAAATTGATTTTTATATTGACCTTGTTTTCAGCAAAGGAGCTCTGGTGGTGTAGTGCCTAAAGCATCTGACTGCTAATCAGAAGGCCAGAAGTTCAAACCCACTAGCTACTCCACAGAAAGATGGAGAAATCTTTCTGTAAAGATTTACAGCCTTAGAAACTCAATGGGGGTCATTGTGAGTTGGCATCCACTCAATGGCAGTGAGTTTTTTCTGTGGTTGTTGTTTTTTGAGTTTTGTATCCATCAACCTTGTTAATTCTAATAATTTATCTGTATGTAGAAGCTTTTGAATTTTCTTGGCATACAATCATGTCACCTGCAAACAACAATTTAACTTCTTCCTTCACAATCTTTACCCCCCCCCCTTTTTTTTTGTTTCTTGGCTTACTGTCTGTGCTAGCTAGAATCTCCAATGCTGAACAGGAGTAATGATGCAGGGAATCCTTTTCTTGTTTCTGATCCCATGTTGAAAGTTTTTGATACAAATTTACCATTTATATGCTATTTGATGTCAGTTCTTGCTAAAAGTATTCACTGTATTAAGTTCCTCTCAATTGCTAATTTGCTATTTTACCATAATAGTTTAGTCAGAGGTATGGGAGCTCTGATGGCATAGTGCCTCAGGCATATGACTGCTAACCAGAAGGCTGGCAGTTCAAACCCACCAGCCACTCCTTGGAAGGAAGGTTGGGCAATCTACTTCCATAGTGATACCACCTTGGAAACCCAAGAAGGGGCTGCTACGAGTTGGACTCGACTTGACAGCAGTGAGTTTTGATAACGACCATATAATTTTTCTCCTTTATTTCCAGCCTACTGCCGACACTCAACAAATGACCCCATATTTAAAAGTGCAGAAATTGCTCACTTTTCTGAGGTTCTCCTATTTCTAAAATGTTAGCCCCTCCAGTCTTTATTGCCTCAGTAGCTTCCTGTTTTCAAGTAGATGGTTTCAGTATTTTATTCAGTTTTCCTATGTATTTTTGGCAGGAAACTAGATTACTACAAGTTACTCCATTTAAACATTGTTAATCATGTTTTAGTATTTTGAGAACATTTCTTTGGCAATCATGTTTTCATTTCTGAGAACATTTTTCTTCTTTGTTCATTATTCCTAGGATGCTATTCATATTTTATGGATATCTTCTCTAAGAACCTTCAGACCTTGGATGACCAAACTATGGTACATGCATACAATGGAATGCTATGCAGCAACAAAGAATAATGTAGAGTCTGAAAAACACCGTATAATATGGATGAAGTTGGAGAATATTATGCTGAGTGCAATAATTCAATCACAGGACAAATATAGTATTAGTTCGTTGTTGTGGAGGGTCAAAGAAAGGTTTATATATGGAGGGAAACTTTCTTTGTTGGTTGCCAGGGATGGGAGGGGAGGGAAGGGAACACTGAAAAAAAAAAAAAAAAAGCAAGCATTGACACCTCCCCCCCAAAAAAAGAAGAAACTTCAGACCTTTTAAAAGCTGATTATTAGAACTCTGTATTATTCTTCTTCTCTTTACTGGAAATATTACCATTACTTCAGGGTAGCTCTTCTGTTTATTCACATTGGTCCTTGTCTTTTGTGATAGTTTTCCAAAAAATGCCTTGTTCTTTCATGTTTACAGATGTTGGATTCAGTTATTTTATATTAGATCACATGCACTTCCCTGTATGTTGGTTTGTTTTCTTAAGAAAGTTTTTTACCTTAAGAAAGTTAGCCTTGGGGAGGGCTAACTATAACCTCTGTGCATGTGGGTGGGTCACACTGCTGGTCAGGCATAACTTTAGGCTGCACGGCTCTTAAGCAAGGAGTCTGCTCTCTCTTCCTAGGAAGGACAAATGCCAGTCAATGTAAAGATTGTTCTGAGGCATACATAATCTTTAAATGCTCCCAAAGCAGGAGATCCAATTCCTCTGAGATCTGTTCTTCAGGTTTCAGCCTTGAGCAAAACTTTCTAGTACAACTGCTAGGCATGCAGAGGTGAGATCCAGGGGGATGTAGAAGGTTGGAAAGATTCAGCTGGCTCACGTACTCCCTAGAACTCTTTATTTAATTAAGCTAATTATTCTCCCTACCAATTTAGTCTTCCTTTTTATACTTGTCAGTTTTAAGCCTTGAACTGCTTCATGGTGTACAAGGAAGAATAGCTCCCATGTCCAATGTTGATTTCTCCTCTGTATATTTGGACTGTGGATTTCATTGCTTTGATTCATCATTCATTATAATCATACCAGATTTCATCTTTTAGTTGGAAGATCTATGACCCTACTACCTTTCATAGCACTTTTACAGATTTATTTATTTTTGAAAATATTCTGTGTGTGTGTGTGTGTGTGTGATTTAGGTGAAAGTTTACAGAGCAAATTCTCTTTCCATACAGCAGTTCACATACACTTTGTCTCATGACAACTGACTACAATTGACCACAATGCAACAGCTCCCCTTCCACTTCCTCCCAACAGTTACCTCTTCCCTGTGTCCATCCCTCCATGCACCCGTCCCCTGAGCTGTCTCCCTGTGCATAAGCAGCCCTTCTTTCTCCCATGATTGTTCTCTCCAAGGAGTGCATTTACCTCAGGTAAATGTTCAACTCATATGCCTGTCTTTTGTTTGGCTGGAAGCCACAGGTATGGGTTCAATTCCAGACCTGAAGGGCAGCTAGGTTCCACGGTCTCGGTGGTTCCACCAGGCTCTATCAGACCAGTACAGATTTATTTTCCACAATAAGTTCTTAGGAGTTGGGAAGTTTCCTATCTATATCTAAAATATTTAGACAGAGTTTTTACACACTGTCTTACAACCTGAGCTCTTTGAAACAGTAAGATCCTCTTTCGAAATAACACCAAAATTTGGCCTTTGGAGGAAAATTTATGATATCTATCAGGCCTCAGACCAAATAAAGGAACAAGCAGGAGGTGTTCTTTACCAAATGAAGCCAAACTGGGAAAATAAACAATAGGAAAATGAAACACACTAAAACACTATAGTTTGCAAAGTGTATTTTATTAATAATTTCATTTCAAATATTCCAAAGAATTACAATTGAAGATTAAAGACAAAGTATTTATCTTTCTAGACATAGAACTAGATTACACAAATCACCATCTTTGCATACTTTCCCAATAATAATTTACTATTATTTATACAAGTAATATATGCTTAAAGTTCCTAGTTACAGTATCCTGGGTCTAAGTTGTAACAAATGTATTATATTCAAATAAGGAATTCCATCTGCTATATAATAAAAATTGAATTTCTCATTAAAATGAGGTTCAACCAGAATGTTTAAATCAGCAAAGTAATTTAGTCATGTTTATAAAATTTAAGCTTAAATTTGACTTAAATTGGCAAAAGAAATCATTGTCTTATAAGTATGTGTGAAAAAATATTTAAAATAGATATTTTACTTTGAAATAAAGAGGATTTTTCCTTACCGTCAAGTGTTAAGGATTGTACCCTCCCAAAATATGTGTTGTAAATCCTAACTTCTATGCCTGTGGTTTAGGAGCTCTGGTAGCATAGTGGCTAAAGCACTTGACTGCTAACCAGAAGGCTGGCGGTTCAAACCCACCAGCCACTCCTCGGAAGGAAGGTTAGGCAATCCTACCTCCCTAGTGATACTGCCTC
>NW_006921775.1:6166029-6178096 GCF_000298275.1 Orycteropus afer afer
ACCCACCAGCCACTCCTCGGAAGGAAGGTTGGGCAATCCTACTTCCATAGTGATACTGCCTCAGAAACCCAAGGAGGGGTCACTATGAGTCGGGGTCAACATGACGGCACATAACAACAACAACAACAACAACAACAACAACAACATGCCTGTGGTTATAATTCCTGTTGGGAATGGGTTGCCTTTGTCATGATAATGAGACAGCATTTGTCTAGACTGTGTTTTAAGCTAAACTCATGGAGATATAAAAGCGATTAAACAAGCAAGGGAGCAAGCAAAGACCAGGAAAGAGAGATGCCACACCACATGGAGATCTTCACAGAACCAGGGAACAAAAGCTGAAGAGACAAGGACCTTCCTCCAGAGCCAGAGAGAAAAACTTCCCCTAGATCTGGTGCCCTGAATTTGGACTTCCAGCCTCCTAAACTGCAAAAATGAATTTGTTTGTTCAAGCCATCCACTTCTGGTATTTCTGCTATACCAGCACTAGATAACTTAGACAGCAAGCCTAAAAATACCTGACCCAAAACTAATCTTGCCTGCAGCTTTGCTAGCTTGTTTTGTCAACTCAAAACTGACTTGAAGAGAGCAGCCAATAAGAAATCTATTACCTCATGACAGAATGAAAATGACTGTGTGCCTCCTTAATTTTAATTTCAAGAGGTCTCATAGGTATATTAAAAGGTCAAATTTTTAGGTTAACTCTGTAATGCTAACTCAATAACCATTAAGTACTTTGACACCATGGAAATGCATATTCATTAAGTAAAAAATTATAACTTATGTCGAAGCCTCTGTAAAATCTGCAGTCCTCAGGCATGCTTTTCTACTTGCAGGGGAGAATGCTGCCAAAATTTGCAAATTGTTTATTAAATCAGAGTGCAGTCAAATACTATGTTATTCTTTTGAACTCAATCAGTTTATTTTTTTTTTTAACTTATGTATCTATAGGAAATGTGGTTGAAATACACAGAAAATGTTCATTGGTTAATAGACCTTCACTGTCTCCCTCCCTGTATGTAGCCTTTGACCATTTTAATGTTTAATGATGCTATCTATATGCTCATGACATCACCACTTGGATAACTAATACAGCTTTTCAAACTTCATGTGTGTGCAATAAAGCTCACTCCTAATTATCATCAAAGTGATGGCATCACCAATCACCCAACTGTTCATGCCCAAAAAAACTGAAAAATCATCCTTAATTTCCCCCTCTTCTTCATTCAATTTATCAATAAATTCTGTAGGTTTGACCTCCAAAATGTATCTACTGTTTACCATGTCTACTGCCTGGTCACTGCTCCCTCCCACAGACGCCTGATCTCCCTGCTTCACTATTCACTTCTTAGAATCCACTATCTACCCAGTAGCTTGTGTAAATTAGATCATGTCATTTCCCTGCTTAAAACCCTCCTTAGATCAAAAACCAAACTCCCTCATGACTTTACAAGGTCTTTCATGATGCGACCCTGGCCTGCCTTTCCGTCCTCACCTCATATCACTCTTTGCCTTTATCACTATCCCTAGTCCATTATACTACTCCAAGTACATAAAGCTAATTCCTCACTGAGCAGCTTTGCATCTGCTGTCCTCTTTGCCTGGAACCTTCCCCCACCCCACCCAGCCCTGGCTACTTATTTGCCTGGCTTCTTGACATTCTTTAATCTCAACTCAAATGTCACCTCCTTAGACAGTCAGTCCCAGACATAGCTACCACCCTTCCAATACTCTCTACCTATCACCCTTTTCTTATCTTGCATAGCACCTGTCATAATCTCTAATTATTTGTTTATTATCTTCCCTAGAAACATAAACTGCTCAAGGGCTACTTTATTATTATCTCTGGTACCTAGAACATACAACACTTAGGAGATACTCAACATGTATTTGTTGAATGAATGAAGGACTTCATAAACATCACTGTAACAATACACAAATATAAATTGTACAGATTTTGATTAGCTTTAGTCATGTTGTTGTTGTTATTTGCCATTGAGTTGCACCCGAGTCATAGCGACCCCTCCTTGGGTTTCCAAGGCAGTATCACTACGGAAGTAGATTGCCCCATCTTCCTTCCGATGCCTTAGTCATGTTGTTGTTGTTGTTATGTGCTGTCGAGTCGGCCCCGACTCATAGCGACCCCTCCTTGGGTTTCCGAGGCAGTATCACTACGGAAGTAGGATTGCCCAACCTTCCTTCCGAGGAGTGGCTGGTGGGTTTGAACCGCCAGCCTTCTGGTTAGCAGTCAAGTGCTTTAGCCACTATGCTACCAGAGCTCCCGCCTTAGTCATAGTATATATAAATAAACTGAGTTTTAACTTTCTTCCAATTAAAAAAAAAAAAACCCACTGCCATTGATTTGATTCTGACTCAGAGTGACCCCCATTGGGTTTCCAAGGCAGTAAATTGTTACAGAAGTAGATTGCCTTATCTTCCTTCCCCAGAATGGCTGGTGGGTTTGAACTGCTAACTTTCTGGTTAGCAGTCAAATGCCTTAGGCATCACCAGAACTCCTTCCATTCCAATAGGGAAGGGAAAAAGAGAGAGAGTAAGGTTAAAAGAGCATAAAGGAAGAACGAAGCACCAATGTGCTCATTTAGAACAGAAATAATAATAATAAAAAAAGACATATAACAATCTTTGTGGTTTGATGGGGAAATGGTCCATTACAGAAAAGTTATATCAGAAAATAAACAGAAGATCGTGAAAACCACTAGGAAAAAAAGCTATTGAACCAAACGAAAAAGGAAAAGTCAAAGTAGTGGCTATACCAACACATTTAACCTATTAGCACTTTTACATGTGATCTTTACAGTTTGTTCTCTTCTGAAAGAGTGAAAAGAATTTTGTTTCCTTTACAATCATCTATACTGGTGGCACAATGGTCCCACCAATCCCAACATCCCATTTTAACAGAGGTTCGAACATTGCTAAGTACGTCTATAAGAACTGCTATTTACAAGGATAAATGAAAAGAGATACCAGTGAGCTTAAATTAAAAAAGGAATTTCCATAAGAGAGAAAAGAACATTTCATCATATATTTCAGTTTCTTAGCATGATTTTATCTGTTCAAAACAATTTAAACAGTTAAGACGCAAGAGGCAAAGAATAAAGGCCATCAAGGAACAAAAGCAGTGCTAGTGTCAGTGCAAGAAAACACACATTCTTTATTTATACACTCAAAGTCTTCATCCTGAGGCTATTCATTTTTATTTTAGACAAAATTCTAGCACACTTGGCCATCTAGTTTGCACAGCAAACCAGAGATGGCAAATCAGAAAATATGGAAGACAAAAAACTACTTTATTGAGAACAGATCACCTGACAGGAGGAAAGAGACTAAAACACTATTTAAAAAAAGAAAGGAAGAAAAGAAATGACAAAATCTTAAAATGAAAAATAAATTTAAAATGCACAGATGACAAAGTTATATTTACACTAGGGACAATCTAAGAGAGCTCAACTGCCCCTGAGCAATCTCGTTATTTACACAGTGCAGCACTGATATGGCTCCTTGGGGGACTACAAAGAATATTGAACCTAAGTTTACATAATGACCCTAAGTCCATAGTTTTTAACACTGCGGTTTCTGACTTGGTAGGCATTTATGTTATTTAACAGACCACAGTTGATTCTGATCGACATCCAGAATTGAGAATCACAGTCCTAATATTCTAAGGCAAGAAAACTCATTACTTAACCCTTTCATGACCCAATTATTTTCTGTTGTGAAATTTTTGTTGACACCATATGTCTTCATTAATACAAGGCATGCTGAAACAAGGAGCATTTCTGAAATTCTGTTATGAAACAGATTTTCATACATTATTATGTGCAACACCCAGTACCTCTGAACTCTGGGAGTTAAATCATGTAGGACATGTATATACCTCTGGACTTGAAGGGCAGGAGTAGTGGGATACTGCTCCAACCTTCACTTGACAGATGCATACAATTTAGGACTCCTGACAATGCGGCATTTGTGGGACCATGGAATCACTGTGAGAAAGGTAACTTCCAAATAATGCACAGGAACCCAGAAATATACTTACAAGGCTTATCTCCCAGTAAAAAAGCCCCAAAAGAGAAAAGTTTTACAAAATCACACCTCCAGGATGCATCACCTCATACAATACCCTGTAAAAATAATCATCTATAGCACATTTCTTCCTTTCAAACAGTTATGGCTGCATGTACTGTCAGTGGGAAAGCGGCTGCTCAATAAACCCCAGAGGTGGAAAAATGTAGGTGAGTGCTGTATGTCCCATGGGTCATGAAAGGGTTAAACTAGACTATAGTCTAGGCATCAAACTCCCTTCACACACTAGAATCTCCCAAATAAAATATTTACTTACACTTACACTCACCTTTCTGAAAAATCAGAGTCTATAAATTCTCTAGCCCGTTTTCTATCACTAAAAAGAAAAAAGATAGCATAAAAAGAACACATATATAAACACAATTTTCTTTCATGAATAATTTATTATAATTTGTCTTTCCATACTGATTGTATCCAAACACAACAACTAACAAATATAAGAGATACATATATAAAGTAAAAATTTTATCACGGGGCCAAGAAATCACAATACAATATTGTCATAGGTTAAAATGAGCATAACGAATCTTCAGAGAGGAAAACACTGCAGATTTACAAAGGAGAAGAGAGAGAAGAATTCTGTTCCCTCTGGAATGACTGATTACAAAATACTAGGTAATCATGCCACTCCCAATATAAAGCACAATCAGGACTGAAAAATACCCAAACTCTGGTCACTTTGGGCCAACACTACAGGCACAGGTTTGACTCTCACATTTTCTTTCAAGGCTTTTAAGGCTATGCTGAAATCTATCTTCTAAATGTAGATGAGAATTTTTATAAGAACTGAACAAAGGCCACAGAATTATAGGTGATCTTGTCACTTCCTCATATTTGATAATGGAAAAGTATGTGTATATACATATCAAATTCTTCTGCCTCTCTTGTGTTTATATGGATTAAAGCACTTTGCCAGGATTAGTTAATTAATTTGTTATTTCTTAATTCACTTAATAACCTTTAAGCAAGGAGATGCTTACTCAGCCAGGATTTATTGTCTGCTTGCTAGAAGTTACAGGTGTAAGTCAATGATAGAACTACCCGTACAGTATGTCACCAGGGAAATAATTTCAAATTGAAGACAAAATGAGGTTCTGAACCATTTGCCTTACAATTTTTCTTCCTCCCCTTTATGGAAAGATAAAGCACTAAAATTACAAGACATGGAGAAAGGTTGGGTAAGAATATTTGATATGCAAAGATGAAAAATGTAAAACTATGATGCTAAAAGTTGCAAGTAAGTAACATAGGAGTAACTGATTTAATTTGTCCAGTGTTTAAAAGAATCAAGGGAAAACAGTGAGATTTTTAATATGTTTGGCCTCTTTTAACTACTTCTTTTCTTGGTTTTTAAGGATATAAGAATTCATAGGGAAAATTCTGATTACAGTAATAATTAACATGTTTCTTATGTGCTTTAAAATAATAAAATAGTTTTTACATCTCCAAAGCAACTGAAAGTTGTAATCATAGCAAGTAGTCTCATTTCAGGGTTGAAAAAAGTCAGAAGATTTAGTTAAAATTTATCTCAAAATGGTTGCTCCAGAAATGATTGATATCTAAAATGTAAAGTAAAATAAAATGTGTCTTTAAAGAAAACACATTAGTGTTTAAGAACTAGACTAACATAGGAGCCAGTTAATACACTTAGCTAACTAAAAGGTTGAAGGTTCAAGTCCACTAAGCAGTGTCTTGGAAGAAAAGCCTGGCAATCTATTTCTATAAGTACCCTTCAGAGTACAATTCTACTTTGACACACACAGGGTGGCCATGAGTCAGAGATGACTCGATAGGAACTCATTTATCTGTTTATTTGATTTTTAAGGTTAATGCAAAACAAGAATGGAAGACAAGATGGTGAGAACAAAAAAAAAGGAATAACTTTAAAAGTTTTTAGAAATAGTAAATTACTACGGTCTTACCCTGGGACCCAGCCAGCAGCCTCTGGTATGTGTGTCTGAGTAACCATTGCTGGTGCAGGGGTATATGGACTCCCAATCAGAACACTTCCTGAACTGGTTAGTCTCTGTGGTGTGCTTATAATCTGTAAAGTTAGGAAAAAAGAAAATAATACTCTTAGCTATTGGGAAAAGGCTACAGGCAAAAAATAATGTTGATTGTTAATTTACACACAAAGAGGAAATCCTGCTGCTTAAAATGCACTTAACATCAGCAATACCTATGATTCGCTTACATCCTAGGATCCTGAAGCACAAATATCCTGAATACTGACATCTAAATGAGGTCACAATGCAGGTTACGGCAGGTGAAGAACAATTTGGAAGGATTAAGTTGGCCACTGGCAATATTTCAAAAATCAGGAAAACGGAAAGCTTTCTTTCAAATTATGGAACCCAAATGCAGCAGAGCTTGATTTACTGGAACAAAGGTAACAGCAAATCAGACTTTCCCAGTCCATTATATACACAAAGACACTATGTACTTTGGATTACTGTATAAAGTGTATATAATCTATAATAAGATGCAAATATTTCAAGAACATTTCCTCATGTCATTATTCTTTAAGACATTTAAGATCATAAAATACTCCACCATGTGGATTTATTATTTCCTTATTGTTACACTCACTTTGTGCACTGATCTTGGCCTATATTTTTATTTCCTAAGTACAGACTCCAGAAAGGGAACAAAATGGAACTATGAGTACAGACTTTTGAAAAAGGATCCTTGATATGTGTTACCAAACTTTCCACGTCTTCTTATAATTTTCATTAGTGAACAGAACATGTTTTTTTTCCAAAGATGTTTGTTGTTGCTATGTGCCCTCAAGTCAGACCCGACTCATAGCGACCCCTCCTTGGGTTTTTGAGGTGGTATCACTACGGAAGTAGATTGCCTAACTTTCCTTCCCAGGAGTGGCTGGTAGGTTTGAACCGCCAACCTTCTGGTTAGCTGTCAAGTGCCTTAGGCACTATGCTACCACAGAGCTCCTCCAGAGATGTTTATAATAATACAAATTACCGATTTGGCAGCCAGCGATGTTGTTAAAAGTATTTACATTAAAAAAAAAAAACATATAGTGAATGGAGTTACTAACGAAATAAGATTGGCCCTGAAGCAACTGCTGAGTACACAGAGGTTTTCTCTATTTTTGAATAGGGTCAAAATCTTCCACAATAGTAAAGCGTTTTGTTTTTTTTTAAAAGTCCCAATTAAGAGATAAGAGTATCTGTATGAGCTACATAAAATTTTAAAGAAAAAATAGCTCTTAAAACCAAAGAAATCATTTTTATTTCTGCCTTAACCATGCCAAAGTGTGAATTCACTCTTTTTTTCCTAAGGGCCTGTAACATGTTTCTGCAGCCAGAGTCTAAATTCAATCATTTGTTCAACCCTAATGTATTAAGCCTATTAAGTTAGCTGTTAACTTGTTTCACATATAATCAAAGGAAGGACTCAAATACCATTTCATTTGCAATGTGAAGGAAACAGTCTAGTAATAACCTCTGAATTATAAAAACAGTTTAGACTTAGTTACTAAAGTTCAATCAGTATTTAGTCATTTATTAAATATTTAAGAATAGTTGTTTGTGCTTAGCCTTATGCCAATTTTGGGATAGGTGAACAAAGTGGTTTCTTTGTTCACTATATGCTAGAAGAGATTACATAAAATTGAGTAAGAAAATATACCATAAACAGTAAAGTTCTCACCGATCACTACATCCATCACACATCCAATTGGTCTCTTATGCTGATCTTGGGTACTGACAGCTTGAATATCTGATCAGTCTGGTCTACTTTATCCCTAGACTAGGGTCTCCAAAGAGCAATCCTAAGCATTCTAATTTACCCTTGAAACAGACTGTACTATCTATGCAATATTCTAAATCAATGAATCCTTTTTTGCATCTCCTTGTTCTTAGTAGCCTACAAGCTTATCATTTTCACCTGATTTAAAGGGTAAAGTAAAGAAAGAAGGGGCTAGAGAA
Organism: Orycteropus afer afer; assembly: GCF_000298275.1. Lineage (NCBI taxonomy): Eukaryota > Metazoa > Chordata > Mammalia > Tubulidentata > Orycteropodidae > Orycteropus > Orycteropus afer. The sequence continues at coordinate 6,174,084 of NW_006921775.1, forward strand.
AAATGGGATATTTCTATGGAAAATGACTAAGGAAATGAACTGTTCTACTGTCTACGTGTTTATTATCTTTCTCAACATCAGATTGTTAGTTGATAGTCCTTGCTGATCTGAGAGTTACTTTCTAGCAGCACCATGTTCCTTTCTCCTAGCACAGGCTCTGGTCCATAGTTTGCCCTTAATATACATTTCCTGAATGAACAGATTGGAGGGATAATAAACTTTAATTGAAAGAACAAGTCAGAAGTCCATCTGAGATGCACTGAGCTCCTAAGCAAATATACTGGCAATGAGCCTGAAGAGATGAAAACAAAGGAAAGTCAAAGGATTTGAACAACCACTGAGTACAGGAAATTTTGTTTATATGGGTGATGAGCTGGACATGCTTTATAATCCTGACCCTTAATTTTGAAATCTCTTAAGAAAACTACAGGTTAAAACATCCTTCTAATATTCAGTGAATCTGAGTAACAAAAATCAGCAATTACTTTACATTTCAGAGTTCCCTCCTAAACAACAACAAAGACACTTTTAATACAAATGTAATCGCATGAATTCTCTGACAACAGATGATGGTTAGCTGTGAAAATCAGAGCAACCCAACCTCATTCTGGAGATTTTCTGCCCTCAAGCAACACAGCCTATGTACTACTGCCACCTACAGTAAAAAAAGCCAAAAAAAGTGCATGTATTCTGAAGGAAAAAAATCATCTACATAACAATAAAGTGCTATATTAAAGGATTTCCTTCTTGAGAAAATTTCAGCTTTTCACAGTAAGAAGCATATCATTTTTAACATTTGAAATAAAATAACCATGATCAGGAAGTAAAATTATAATCCAGTAGGCTACAATCTCACTTTCTGAACTCAGATGCTAAAAGGGAAGTTTTTAACTTTCACATCTCTTTGAGAATCTAATTAATTATTTACATTTTAAAAAAAATAGTGAATGGAGTTACTAACGAAATATGATTGGCCCTGAAGCAATTGCTGAGTACAAAGAGGTTTTCTCTATTTTTAACAACAAACAAAACAACTCATCTCTCCAGTGGGGTAAAGACAAACCCTTGAAAATATCAGAGATCCAAGGACTGCACATTAATAGCTCTGGATTAATGAGATTTTTATCGTCTCTCTCACTGCCAGCAAGTCAATGCTGATTTATATTGACCCCATAGGACAAAGTAGACAGAACTGCCCCCTAGGGTTTCCAAGGTTGTAAATGTTTATTGAAGCAGGTTGCCCAGATCATCCGTCTTTCCCCCTTGGAGCAGCTGGTGCGTTTGAGCCGCTGATCTTCCAGTTAGCAGTTGACTGCTTAACCACTGTACCAGGAGGGCTCCTTTTAATGTCTCTAGTCTGCCCTAAAAAGGAGCCCTAGTGGCACAAGCGGTTAAGAGCTCAGCTGCCAACAAAAAGGCCGGTGGTTCCACCCAGCAGCTCTGTGGAATAAAGACCTGCTTCAAGATTATAGCCAAGAACTCCATGAGGCCGCTCTATTCTGTTACATGAGTCACTATGAAGTGAAATCAACTTGAAGGCAGCACTTGACAACAATAGTGCCCTAGAATTCTAGTTTGCTTTGAGCAAACCACATGGTGTTTTTGTGTCCCAGACTCTTTGTCTAAAAATTGCAGGAGCTGGACTACATGGTGTCTTAAGATTTCTTCTAGGTTACTGCTCTAGAGTTTTCAGCATTTAGAGTCCTGCTCAGACTGAAAAGCTGTTGTTGTTAGGTGCCATCAAGTCAGTTTCCACTCATAGTGACCCAACGTACAAGAGAACGGCACTGCCCCGTCCTGTGCTATCCTCACAACTGTTGCAAAGCTTGAGCTCATTTATTGCAGCCACCGTGTCAATCCATCTTGTTGAGAATCTTCCCCTTTTTTGCTGACCCTCTACTTTACCAAACATAATATCCTTCCTCCAGGGACACCTGCCATTTCTAGTCCTCTTGTCCTCATTCCCAAGACAGAACTAGATGAAAATGCTAGGCTCAGGGCAGTTTAATCCTTTTCACGTTTTCTATTCCTTCAAAGGTTTGGTTCAGTGGATGATGGTAAGGTCAAAAAGTAACTCCAATGTGTGTGTATTTTGCTTGTGGCCACTGCCATCCATCCATTCTAAACAGATATGATCTCTTGTCCCACCTGCAGGAGAAAGATGAGGCAGTTTGCTTTCATAAAGATGTATAGCCTAGGAAACCCTATGGCACAGTTCTACTCTGTCCTACAGGGTCACCATGAACTGGAATTGACTCGATGGCAGCGGAGTTCTTGTCCTACCTGACAATACCATTACTCATTACAGGTCTACTGTTACTATATGGTAGACAAAAAATAATTCTTTACTTGACTGTTGATGGGAGCTTTAGATGACCAGCTTCCTGACTCTGTAACTTCGAAAACTACTATTCTGATAACACTGTCAGCTTTTTTTGCTACATATGTGAAAATATCTCTGTGAAGAACTTGTATCTGCTACTCTACATTCTCAGTGAGGCCAAGGGATCTGAAGAGTTGAAGGTGTGAACTCCGGGTAAACAGTGATAAGAAAGGGGAAGCACCCTCAGAATAAAATAGTTATTGCTAAATTAGTTTCTGCAATCACAGAATGCAATTTGAGATTTATTTTTTCCTAGGGGCCATTTGAAACTTCTACCTATCATTATAATTTGACTTCCAAGACATGTGAAGTTTAAAGGACAGGAGAAAAAGGACTGTAAGAGAAGCAAATCAAATGGGTGAGGTTTTATTCAATAATTCCCTAAGTAAATAAAAAATTTCAAAAATTATGTAGTTATTTGGAAGAAAGATTGGGGTTGGGAGACAATGTTCAAAAAAAAGGGAAGAGGAGAATCTAGAATGGCACATGTTGGGGTCCTACAGCAATTAGGGAACCAAAAAGAAAATTCTAATTCCTGCTCTAAGAACTCAGAACTGTAAAAAACACCTCAGAAGTAGGAAGATGAATTAAGGCCTTGGGCTGGCCTGGTTTAAGGGAGACCCCAAATCTCTCCTTCTAACCTCTGTTTTGCTGATCCTGAGGTTTGCAGTAATTGAATTCGTAGTATACTTGACCAGTGACTATTGTCAGAACTGAATAGTGTATGACTTACATGCATATTAGTTCAAATTAACCATTTCTTTATAGATTTAGATCTTTGGGAAGAAAAACTAAGTTTCCAAAAGAGAAATTCAAATGCGAGCTCTGGAGTACCACAAAAATATAATAGAAAATAGTCTTTCAAAATAGAGGAGTACTGTAAGGACTAGATTCATAAAGCTGGGTATGTTTTGTTTAATTTTGGTGTTTATGTAATACTCACATTTCAAAATAATGCCTTAAAAAGAAAACCTCACTGCCGTCGAGTTGGATCTGACTCATAGCGATCCCTCCTTGGGTTTCTGAGACAGTATTTCTACAGAAGTAGATTGCCAACCTTCCTTCCGAGGAGTGGCTGGTGGCTTTGAACTGCGAGCCTTCTGGATAGCAGTCAAATGGCTTAGGCACTACGCCACCAGGGCTCCCACTGCCTTAAAGTCAGGTGCTTTATTTCATTTGCACTTCTGTACTTGCTAGCAAAGGGTAAACGCTTAGCAAATGTTTGAAAACAAACTACAAGGTACCTTGAAATGGGAACATTTCCCTGATACAAGTCTCTGTGACTATAATCTTGAAATACTGACAGTAAATTGTGGGGAATCATTAGTTTGAATTCTGCAGATAATTAACAGTTCTCAACTGACCAAGGAAAATGGCTTTCTATGCCTAAACAATTTAAGATTTCCTGAAACAATTATGTATGTTAGGAGATATTTTTGTCTAAGTAACTTTGCATTTAACGTAGTCCACAGCACCGTCGTCATGGGCGGGGGTGGGGGTGGCGGTGACTACTCTGCTGCTCCATAGAGAAGATGAGAGCACTGAAAACAATATTGTTTAACATGTTTAAGTACTTTTGGCAGTGGTAGATGAGGCCATTCAAATTAGGTATAGTTTTTTTTTTTTTTTT
>NW_006921775.1:6178466-6179819 GCF_000298275.1 Orycteropus afer afer
ATCCACTCTTCTGCTGATGGGCATGTAGGTTGTTTCCATCTTTTTGCTATTGTAAATAGTGTTGTGATGAACATGAGTGTGCACGTATCTGTTCCTATCCTGGCTCTCACCTCTCTAGGATATATACCTAGTAATGGGATTGCTGGGTCAAATGGTATCTCCAATTCCAACTTTCAAAGGAATCGCCATATTGCTTTCCATAGTGGTTGTGTCACTTCACAGTCACACATGCAGTGTATGAGAGTCCCAATCTCTCCACATCCCCACCAGCATTTGTTATTTTCTGTCTCACTGAACCTTGCCATCAGTGCTGGGGTGAGATGGAATATCTCATTGTTGTTTTGATTTACATCTCTCTGATGGCCAATGATTGTGAGCATGGTTTTATGTATTAGCTGACCACCTGAATACCCTCCTTGGTGAAATGTCTATTCATGTCTTCTGCCCATTTTTCAATTGGATTGTTAATTCCTTTGGTATTGAGGTGTTGGAGTTTTCCATCAATCTTAGAGATAAGTCCCTTGCTAGATACGTAATTATCAGCAAATATGAATTTGTTGCTGTCATTTTTGTCATGTGCTTTTTCATTGTGTTGATTTCTTTGTTCCATATAATTTTCTATGCTGAGCTCATTTTGTTTATGAATCATGTTATCACTTCCTTCATTGCTATTGTTTTAGTATTTGCTGGATATTTGGGCTGGTCCTCTTTTCTATTTTGATATGAAGGTTTATCATTTTTCTTTGAGGTTACCCTGTGATTTATAGTTTTCTTCCCAAGTTTAGAACAGTCCGTTCTATCTTGCAGTTGTCTTGACTTCCCTACCATGTAGAAGTTCTGTAACAACACAGATTTTTTTCCCTCTTTTTGGTTTGTGGTTGTCCTCATTTGTCGGTTGTTGTCTCTGGTTCCCTGTTTACAATCTTGTAGGCTTATTTACTTTGGATACTTCCATAGGTGAGTTGGTTTCTGGGTTATATCATCATGTGTGTTAATGGTCAGTTGTGGTTGGCTGTTGTTGCTTCTCTGTCCAAAGGGCTCCCTTTAGCATCTCTTGTAAGGTTGGTCTGGTTTTAACAAATCCCCTTAATTTCTGCTTATCTGGAAATGTCCTAATTTCACCATCATATTTGAGGGACAATTTTTCTGGGTACATAATTCTTGGTTGGAAATATTTCTCTTTCAGGGTTTATACCATCCCACGGTCTTCTCGCCTGCATGGTTTCTGTCAAGAAATCCGAGATTAGTCTTATTGGTTGCCCCTTGTAGGTAACTTTTCGTTTTTCCTGTGCTGCTCTCATGATTCTTTGTTTTTGGTTTTGGTGAGTTTGATGATGATATGTCTTGGTGTTT
>NW_006921775.1:6179994-6189494 GCF_000298275.1 Orycteropus afer afer
GATCTTTTTTCTGACTGATCCCTTTCCAAAGAAGTATTCAGGTATTTGTCTTCAATCTCATTCATTCTGTCTTCCATTGCATCAATTCTACTCCTTTGCCTTTTCAATGTGTTATCTATTTCTGACAATTTAGTATTAATCTTCTGGATTTCTATCTGTAGATTTAGAATCATTTCTAAATTTTCATTTATTTTGTTCTTGTATTTTCTTCCAAAATTCTTCTAGGGTTTTTCTGTGTTTTCCTTGGTCTGTCTCTCAATCCTTTGAAGATACCTAAATATAATTATTTTGAATTCCTTATCCGGGAATTCCAATGCTGCGTCTTTCTCAGGGATGTGTTTTGGGTCTGTATCCCAGTCCCTTGTTTCTCCTGCCTTATCTTGCTTCTTTGTGTGGACTGTGATGCTCCGTTGTCTCTGAGGCATTGTGACGTTTTTGTGTTTATATTTAATTGGTGATTATATGTTGGAGTGACTTGCCCACAATTTTCATTTTCTTAGTTTTGTTTGTATGTTATCTATACAGGCAGGGTACTGTGCTGTGCTCCTCTATTTGCTAGTTGAAAGCACTTATACACTCACCACCTGTCTCCTTTCCTTTGTCAACCTCTAGTATGTCCTTGCCGACCCTGGCAAACAGAGCCTGTTCTTAGGTCCCTGGAATCTGAATGAGATTGCTATCACTTTTAAATCCAAAATGGCTGCCACTTGTAAACATTCAAAATGGCTGTGCCCTTGGTCACTTTAAATATCCAAAATTGCTGCCATGTGTAAACAATCAAAATGGCTGTGCCCTCCAGACAGCAGAAACTCCACAGCTCAGGTTGTCTCCCTTCTTGCTGTTTCCCTTCCTAGTCATAGGCCACCAGTCCAGTTGTCCCTGCAGCCCTTGGTGACTGGGACTGATCTTTAGGTCAATTCTCAGGTTCCAGCAGCACTTGGAAATATTCAGGCTGTTGGTCTTATCAGAGTAGCTGACAGTCTGCAGCTCTGACCATCTCTGTACTCACTGTTTTTGTTCAGGCTTTTCCACTAGTTGGTGCCTAATCCACTTCTGTATAGCTCCTCTCAAAGCTCAGGGTTCCAGGATTATCTTCTGTATCTCTGTCAATTGGTTTTTCTTTTCTTTGTTGAAGAGGGTCTGTGTCGCTTGTCTGACTATTTGTCCATCTTACTGGAAGTCTTCTCTCTTAATAGCAGTGAGGGAATTAGGTATAGTTTTAGAGTACTTCCACGCAACTTGTTTAAGATGCTTAGATGTTTAGTATTTGGATGAATATTTGTGTTAAGAGAGGTGGGTGCATGTTTACATTTAATAGAAAGTCTAAATAATACATTCACCTAAATTTCTGACACGTTCCAAGTTTTCTTCACCTCAGCTGGTTGATTTCTATGTGATAATCCACCACCACCACCAGTCTCTCGGTGCCTTAATTTCCTCAACTCTGGGGACCTTCCATCTCTACTGCAGAAATCCATTAGCTGACTTGACCCATATATTTTCCAGAACTGCTTTTCATGTCAGCTCATATGGTTTAAAATCCTACTTTCTCACCTTAATTCATGTCTTATCAACTCTCTCAACCTCATGGTCATCCTGTTCTTAGACATCAAGAGTTTCGTTTTCTCCCATTCTCCATTGTATTATTGTTGTTGTTGTTGCTCTTGTTAGGTGCCGTTGAGTTGATTCTGACTCATGGTGACCCTATGTACAATAGAATGAAACATTATCCTGTCATGCACAATCTTCATAATCATTGCTATGCTTGAGCTTGTCACTGTAGACACTGTGTAAATCCATCTTGTTGAGGGTTTTTCCCTTTTTCTCAGACTCTCCACTTAACCAAGCATGATATTCTTCTCTAGTGAATGGTCCCTTCTGACAACATGACCAAAGTAGGTGAGATGAAGTTTGGTCATTCTCCCTTCCAAGGAGCATTCCGGCTGCACTTCTTCCAGGATAGATTTGTTCATTCTTCTGGCAGTCCAGGGTATTTCCAGAATTCTTTGCCAACACCACACTTCAAAGGCATCAATTCTTCTTTGGTCCTCCTTCACTGGCCAGCTTTCACATGCATATGAGGTGACTGAAAATACCACAGCTTGGGGTAGGTGCACCTTAAATCTTCAAAATGAAACCTTTGCTCTTTAAACACTAAAACACTTTAAAGAGGTCTTTTACAACATATTTACCCAGTGCAATACAATGTCTGATTTCTTGATTGCTGCTTCCGTGAGTGTTGATTGCGGATCCAAGTAAAATGAAATCTTTGACAATGTCAATCTTGTTTCCATTTATCATGATGTTGCGTATTGGTCCAGTTGTGATGATTTTTGTTTTCTTTATGTTGAGGTGTAATCCACACTGCACACTGCAGTCTTTAATCTTCATCTGTAAGTGCTTAAAGTCATCTTTTCAGCAAGGTTGTGTCATCTGCACATTGCAGGTTGTTAATGAGTCTTCCTCTAATCCTGATGTTGTGTTTTTCTTCATACAGTCCAGCTTCTTGGATTATTTGCTCAGCATACAGATTGATTAAGTATGGTGAAATGATATAGCCCTGATATACATCCTTCCTGATTTTAAACCATGCAGTATTTCCTTGTTCTGTTTGAACAACAGCCTCTTGGTCTATGTACCATGAGCACAATTGTTCTGGAATTCCCATTCTTTGCAATATTATCCATAATTTGTTATGGTCCACAAAGATGGATGTCTTTGCATAGTCAATAAAACACAGGTACACATATTTCTGGTATTCCTTCTTTCAGCTGAGATCCATGTGACATCAGCAATGATATCCCTCATTCTACATCCTCTTCTGAATCCAGCTTGAATTTCTGGAAGTACCCTGTAAATATGCTGCTGCGACCATTTTTGAATTATCAGCAAGATTTTACCTGTTTATGATATTAATGATATTGTTTGATAATTTCCACATACTTTTGCATCACCTTTCTTTGGAATGGGCACAAATATGGATCCCTTCCAGTCAGTTGGCCAGGTAGCTGTTTTTCAAATTTCTTGGCATAAATAAGTATGCATCTCCAGGGCTGCACCTATTTGTTGAACCATCTCAGTGGGTATTCCAATAATTCCTGGAGCCTTATTTTCTACCAATTCCTTCAGTTCAGCTTGGACTTCTTCCCTCAGTACCATTGGTTCTTGATCATATGCCACCTCCTGAATTGACTGGATGTTGACCAATTCTTTTTGGTATAGTGACTGCGCATTCCTTCCACCTTCTTTTAATGCTTCTGGAATCGTTCAATATTTTGCCCATAGAATCCTTCAATATTGCAACTCATGGCTTGAATTTTTTCTTCAGTTTTTTTTAGCTTAAGAAATGCCAAGTGTGTTCTTCTGTTTTAGTTTTTTAATTCCAGGTCTTTACACAATGTGTTATAATACTTTTTTTTGTCTCCTTGAGCCCCCTCTGAAATCTTCTGTTCATTTCTTTTATGCCAACATTTCTTTTTTTCACTCTAGCTACTCTCTGTGCAAAAGCAAGTTTCAGAGTCTCTTCTGATATCCATTTTGGTCTTTTCTTCCTTTCTGCCTTTTTAATGACCTTTTCCTTTCTTCACATATGATGCTCTTGATGTCATCCCACAACTCATCTCGTCTTCGGTCATTGTGTTGTTCAACACATCAACTCTGTTCTTCAGATCAAATCTGTTTACATTCAGATGCTATCTAAATTCAGGTGAGATATACTCAAGGTCATATTTTGGCTCTTGAGGACTTGTTTTAATTTTCTTCAACTTCAACTTGAATTTGTATATGAGCAACTGACGGTATGTTCCACAGTCAGCTCCTCGCCTTGTTTAGGCTGATAATACTGAGCTTTTCCATTATTTCTTTCCAGAGATTCTTGTTTATTCCATCTGGTGAGGTCCAAGTATATATCTGCCATTTATGTTGTTGAAAAATGATACTTGCTTTGAATAACTCGTTGGTGTTGCAAAATTTGATTATGTAATTTCTGGCATCATTTCCATCACCAAGGCCGTATTTTCCAACTACTAATGCTTCTTCTTTGTTTCCAACTTTTACATTCCAATCACCAGAGATTATCAGTACATCTTTATTGCATGTTTGGTTAATATCAGACTGCAGAAGTTGGTAAAATCTTTAATTTCCTCATCTTTGGCTTTGGTTGCTGGTGTGCAAATTTGATTTATTACTGGTCATCTTTGTTGGCGTATAGATATTATCCTATCATCGACAGTACTGTACTTCAGGATTTGTTGTTGTTGTTGTTAGGTGCCATCAAGTTGTCTCCAACTCATAGTGACCCGTATTGTGTACAGCAGAACAAAACACTGCCCAGTCCTGTGCTAGCCCCATGACCCTTGCCATACCACAGCCCATTGTTGCAGCCACTGTGTCAATCCATTATGTTGAGGGCCTGCCCTTTTTTATTGGACCCTCCACTTTACCATGCATGATATGTTTTTCTGGGGAATTATTCTCTCTTACAACATGACCAAAGTAGGTGAGACTAAGTCTGTCCATTCTCACTTTCAAGGAGCATTCCAGTTGCACTTTTCCCAGGACAGATTTGTCAGATCTTTTGGCAGTCTATGGTACTCTCAGTATTTTTGGCCAGTACCAAAATTCAAAAGCATCGACTCTTCTTTGGTCTTCCTTATTCGTTGTCTGGCTCTCACATGCATAGAGGCAAGTGAAAATAACATGGCTTGTGTCAGGTGCACCCTAGTCTTGAAGGAGCTATCTTTGCTCTTCAGCACTTGAAAGGGGTCTTTGGCAGCAGTATTTCAAGATAGATCTTGAAATATTCTTTTTGACAATGAATAAGAAACCATTCCTTTTCAGTTTATCATTCCTAGCATAGTAGACCATATAATTGTCCCACATTCTGATTATTAATGAATGTTTGCAGCTTTTTCTTCCTATTTTGAGTCAAGCTCCACCAGCAAATGAAGGTCCCAAAAGCTTTACTCCATTCACGTCACTAAGGTCGATCCTACTTTGCAGAGGCAGCTCTTCCCCAGTCATATTTTAAGTGCCTTCCAACTCGAGGTGTTCATCCTCTGACACTATATCAGACAATGTTTCATGGCTCTTCAAAAGTTTTCCAGTAATATATCAGACAGTTTTTCACTGCTATTCATAAGGTTTTCAGTGGCCAATTCTTTCAGAAGTGGATGGCCTCGTCCATCTTCCCAGTCTGTCTTAGTCTGGAAGCTCAACTGAAACCAGTTCACCACAAATGACCTTGCTGGTATTTGAAATACTGGTGGTAAAGCCTCCATCCCACAGCAACATACAAAGCACCATCATTGTGTTGACCTAAATTAAACCTTCACATCCTGATTTCTGTTTTTTGTTGCTCTTAGTAATGTCATGCTTACAGCACACTTTACATTTAATTTTTAATTGTGATATCAGTGAAGGTTTATTTCACTGATCCCATTCCGAGAGCAACTCAGTTTTCCATTCAACAGCTTTTATACACATTTTGTTTCATGTGATTGATTGTAATCCCCACAATGCAACGTCACTCATCCCACTTCCTCCTTATGTTTCTGGTTTCCAATCCTCATTTCCTAACAATTTCTTGCCTTCTGAACTTTCTGCTTGGGCAAATGCTGCCCTTTTGATCTTGAATGGTTTATTGTTCTAAGGAGTGTATACCTCCTTAGTGTTATTTTTCACCTTATAGACTATTGTTTGGCTGAAAAATGAGCCATGGAGGTGAGATCAGTTCCAGGCTTGAAGAGTGACTAAGTCTCAGGGATTTCACCAGTCTCTATCAGACAAGTAAGCCTTTTTTTTTCCCCCCCAGTTTTGCACATTTTTCTCCCACTGTATCAAGGATCTTCTAATGTGATCCCTTTCAGAACAGTAGGTATTAATAGGCAGGCACCATCTAGTTCTTCTGGTCTCAGTGTTGTGGAGGCTGTAGTTAGCATGGTCCATTAGTTCTTTTGGACTAATAATTTCCATATATCTGGTTTTCTTCACTCTTCATTGCTCCAGATGATGAGAGGCCAATAGTTGGCTGCTCAGAATCTTTTTGTTGTTTTCTAAATTTTTATTGTGATTTGGGTGAAAGTTTATAGAGCAAATTCATTTTCCATACAGCAGTTCATACAATTTAGTTTCATGACACTGACTGCAATATCCACAATGTAACAGCTCTCTTTCCACTTCCTCCCTGTAGTTATGTCTTCCTTTTTCCTTCTTTCCTACATATTCCTGCTGCTGAGCTATCTCCCTGTGCAAATACTGCCCTTCTGATCTCCTATGATTGATTTTTCTAAGGAGTGCAACTACCTAGTAGTGGAAATGTTCACCCTATATGTCTGTCTATTGTTTGGCTGGAAGCCACATGAGAGTTTAATTCCAGGTCTAAGGAGTAACTAGGGGCCATAGTCTTGGGGTTTCACCAGGTTCTATCAGACCAGTAAGCCTGGTCTTTTTTATAATTTTGAGTTTTGTTCCACATTGTTCTCCCACTCTATCCAGGATCTTATGCACTGATCCCATTCCAAGTGACTGACAGTGGTAGCTGGGCACCATTGAGTTCTTCTAGTCTCTTCTAGGCTGAGGTCTGCAAGGTCCACTAGTCCCATAGACTAACTGTGTCCATGTGTCTTTGGTTTTCTTCATTCTTCTTTGCTCCAGATGAAGAGAAACCAATTATTGCATCTAGATGGCCACTTGCAAGCTTCTTAAGACCTCAGCTGCTACTCACCAAAGTAAGATGTAGAGCAATGTTTCTATGTACTATGTTATGCCACTTAAGCTTAGTCCCAAGCCCACAGGTCCAACAACTTGCTCCATCAGGGTGGGTGACTGTGCCTAAGAGGTTATCATAACTTTGCTCCCTGTTAGTTATATTTATATGAACATTCTTACAACACATACAAATATGTACGTAGAAATATCATCTGCTAACATTATATATGTTCATGGGTATATTCCCTCTTGCCTGGACATACCTGACCATTCAGCCTGTCTACTTATATATTCTACCCATAGACTAATGTTTGTTATTATGCTCTGAACCTTTTAAGACTCAAGTCACGACTCACCAAGATAAGATGTAGAGCATTGTCTTTGTGGACATTGTGCCAATTGGTCTTGATGTCCCTTGAAACTATGGTCCTAGAGTCCAGGCCCAGCAACTCATTCCCTTCAAGATTTTTGGTTATGGTTAAGAAATTTTCGTAACTTTGCTCCCTGCATACTCTACATTTAGGGATATATTTGCAGCATATAAGAATGTAGAAATATGTAGAATATGTAGAAATATTCTCTGTCAAACCTATATATATTCGTGTATACAGACTGATTCTCCTTCCCACCCTGTTCAACGTCTGTGTCTATCTACATAGCCACTAGCAGATCACAGTCATTACTATTATAGCAAGACTGTGTATGTAATAGTATACACTTTGGTTGTCTTTATGTCTTGGTCTCCCACTACCTTCCTTTGTCTTCATCATTTTCAGCTAACCTGCTCATTATTGTATTTTACCTTCTCTTTCATCCAAGGTGTTATATGATTTATCCCCCTTTCCCCTCCCATCCCTGGCAAACATCAAAGAATGTTTCTTTTTGTGTGAAAACCTTATCTTGACTTTTTATAACAGTGCTCTCACACATATCTGTTCTTTTGTGATTGTGTAATTTCATCCAGAGAGTGCGGAAGCAGTGGCAGGAATCCAGGTAAGACTGGGGATCCAGGCCATGCCCCTCCCAAGCAGCAGGAAAGCAGAGAAAAAGCCAGGGGAGGGACTAGGACAAAGTTAGGAAGCAGAGGTAGGGATCAAGGCAAGGCTGGGGACCCAGGACATGGAGCTCCCAAATGACAGGAAAGCTGAGGAAAGCAGAGAAAAAGCTGGAGGCGGGGGTAGTGGTGGCCAGGACAGAGCTAGGAAGCAGTGGCAGGGATCCAGGTAAGGCCAGGGACCCAGGACACACCCCCAAGTGGCAGAAAAAAGGCAGGGATCCATGTAAGAGGAGGATGAGGAGGGTGAAGAGGTTTTGAACAGCTAAGGGAGACAAACTTGTCTGTCAGTTTGTCCAACTGTGGTGGCATGTTGCTGTGAGGCTTGAGGTTGTGCCATTGGTGTTTCAAACCCAGCAGAGTTGCACATGGTACACAGGTTTCAACACCTTACAGACTAGGAAGAAGGAGGAGCCCAACCACTTCTCAAGAATTGGTCAGGGAAAACCTCATAAACAGTAGAGAAACACTCTCTGGTACATTACCGTGCAACTTTATGAATAGCTCGGAAATACTGTCTGCTACAGTACAGGAAGATAAGCCACTTAGGTCAGAAGACTCTCAAAACAGGACTAGGAAAGAGCTGCATCATCAGAGTAGAACCAGCCTTAATGATAATGGATAAGGTAAAGCTTTCGAAACCTCCATTTGCTGACATGGCAGGACTCAAATTGAGGAGAAACAGCTGCAAACATCCATTAATAATCAGAACATGGAATGTATGAAGTATGAATCTAGGAAAATTGGAAGTTGTCAAAAATGAAATGGAATGCATAAAGATCAATATCCTAGGCATTAGTGAGCTGAAATGGACTGGTTTTGCCCATTTTGAATCGGACAACCATGTGGTCTACTATGCCGGGAATGACAATTTGAAGAGGAATGCTGTGGCATTAATCATAACAAAGGATGTTTCGAGATCTGTCCAGAAGTACAATGCTGTCAGTGATAGGATAATATCCATTTGCCTACAAGGAAGACCAGTTAATACGACTATTATTCAAATTTATGCACCAACTACCGAAGCAAACTAAAGATTTTTATCAGCTTCTGCAGTCTGAAATTGACCGAGCAGGCAATCAGGATGTGTTAATTAGCACTGGTGACTGGAATGTAAAAATTGGAAACAAAGAGGAATCACTAGTAGTTGGAAAATTTGGCCTCAGTGACAGAAATGATGCTGGAAATTGCATGACAGAATTTTGCAAGACTAATGACTTATTCATTGCAAATAGCATTTTAAACAACACAAACAGTGGCTATACACATGGACTGCACCAGATGGAATAAACAGGAATCAGACTGACTACATCTGTGGCAAGAGGCAATGGAAAAGCTTAGTATCTTCAGCCAAAATCAGGCCAGGAGCTGACTGTGGAACACAACATCAACTGCTAATATGCAAGTTCAACTTGAAGTTAAAGGCAATTTAAACAACTCCACAAGAGGCAAAATACGATCTTGAATATATCCCTCGTGAATTTAGAGACCATCTAAAGAATAGATTGATGCACCAAACATCAATGACCAAAAACGAGAAGAATTGTGGGATGACATCAAGAACATCATCCATGAAGAAAGCAAGAGGCCACTAAAAAGACGAGAAAAGAACAGAAGACCAAAATGGATGACAGAAGAGACTCTGTGATAAAATCCAACACCCATTTCTGATCAAAACTCTCAGCAAAATAGGAATAGAAGGGACATTCCTCAACATAATAAAGGGCATCTATGCAAA
>NW_006921775.1:6189594-6193276 GCF_000298275.1 Orycteropus afer afer
CTGTCAGATGGATCTTGGCTCAAGGCAAAGAATACCAGAAAGATGTTTACTTGTGTTTTATTGACTATGCAAAGGCATTTGATTGTGTGGATCATAACAAATTGTGGCTGACATTGAGAAGAATGGGAATTCAAGAACACTTGATTGTACTCATGAGGAACCTGTACATTGACCAGGAGGCTGTTGTTCAAACAGATCTAGGGGACACTGCATGGTTTAAAATCAAGAAGGGAGTGCGTCAGGGTTGTATTCTTTCTCCATACTTATTTAATCTATATGCTGAGTAAATAATCTGAGAAGCTGGACTATAGGAAGAAGAACATAGCATCAAGATTGGAGGAAGAATCATTAACAACCTGAGATACGCTGATGACACAACTTTGCTTGAAAAAGTGAGGATGACTTGAGGCACTTACTGATGAAGACTGAAGAATACAGTCTGCAGTATGGATTACATCTCAATATAAAGAAAACAAAAATCCTCACAACTGGACCTATAAGCAGCATTATGATAAATGGAGAAAAGATGAAGTTGTCAAAGACTTCACATTGTTTGGTTCTACAATCAACGCCAATGGAAGCAGCTGTCAGGACATTAGAAAATGTGTAGCACTGGGCAAGGTGGCTGCAAGGGACCTCTTTCAAGTGCTGAGGAGCACTGATGTCTCTTTAAGGACTAAGGTGCACCTGACACAAGCCATGATATTTCCAATCACCTTGTATGCATGTGAGAGCTGGGCAATGAATAAGGAAGACCAAAGAAGAACTGATGCTTTTGAGTTGTGGTGCTGGCAAAGAATGCTGACAGTACTGTAGACTGCTAAAAGAACTAACAGATCCGTCCTGGAGGAAGTGTAGCTGAAATGCTCGTTGGAAGCAAGAATGGCCATGTTTTGTCTCACTTACTCTGATCATGTTGCCAGAAGGGACCATTCCCTGGAAAAGGATGTCATGCTTGGTAAGGTAGAGGGTCGATGAAGGAGAGAAGGCCCTCAATGAGATGGACTGATACAGTAGCTGCGATGATGGCCTCAAGTATAGCAAGGATCATGGAGTGGCGCGGGACTGGGCAGTGTTTTGTTTTCCTGTACATAGGGTCACTATGAGTCAGACATGACTCGACGTCACCTAACAACAACAATTTCATCCAGCATAATGTCCTCCAGGTCCATCCATGTAATGAGGTGTTCACAGATTCATCATTACTCTTTAATGCTGCGTAATACCCCATTGTGTAAATACCAGTTTGTTTATCCACTCATCTGATGATGGGCATTTAGGTTGCTTCCATCTTTCCACTACTGTGAATAGTGCTGCAATGAATACAGGTGTGCATATTTCTATTTCCAACTTTTACAGAAGTGCCATACTGTTTTCCACAGTGGTTATACCATTCTAAAATACCACCAGCAGTATACGAGGGTCCCAGTCTCTTCACACTTTTGCTAGCATTTGTTGTTTTGTTATTTGAACTTTTCTATTCATGCTAGGATGAGATGATATTTTATTGTTGTTTTACTTTGCATCTCTGGTGGCAAAGTGGTGAAAGAATTTGGCTGCTAACCAGAAGGTTGGTGGTTTGAACCCATCAGCTGCTCCATGGGAGAAAGATTAGACAGTCTGCTTCTGTAAAGATGTATAGCCTTGGAAACCCTATGGGGAAGGTCTACTCTGTCTTACAGGGTCACTAGGAGTTGGAATTGACTTGATGGCAGTGGCTATCAGGTAATGGCTATAGATTGTGAGCATTTCTTCGTGTGTTTGTTGGTCAGCTGAATATCTCTTTAGTAAAATGTCTGTTCTTGTTCTCTGGCCATTTTTAAACTGGATTATTTGTCTCTTTGTTGTTGACATGTTGAAGTTTTCAATAAATGTCAGAGATTAGTCTCGTGTGTGCTAGGTCATTCCCAAATTTTTTTCTCAGTCTGTAGTTTCTCTTATTACTCTTTTGGTGAAATCTTTTGACGCATATAAGTATCTAATGTTTAGGAGGCTGCACTCATTTAATTTGTCTTCTGCTGTTTCTGTGTTTTTAGTTATGTTTATTTATAACATAGCATAGTGTATTTATGCTATATGTTAGGGATCCTAAGTTTTTCCCTATTTTTTCTTTGAAGGAATTTATAGTTTTAGGTTTTATATTTAAGTCTTTGATCCATCTTGAGTTTGTTTTTATAGATGATGTGAGGTAAGAGTCCTGTTTCATCTACGTATGGATATCTAGTTTTGTCAGCATCATTTGCTAAAGAAACAATCTCATCCCTATTCAATGAGCTCTGGTCCTTTGTCAGAGATCAGCTGACCATAGTTGGATGGATTTACTTCTGGGTTCTCAATTCTGTTCCATTGGTCTATGTGTCTGTCATTGTACACTAACAGGGTGTTTCAAATACGGGGCTGTCTAGTAGGTTTTGAGATTGGGAAGTGTGAGTGTGGCCTCCTGCTTTGTTCTTCTTCTTTAGCAGTGCTTTGCTTACCCAAGGTCTCTTTCTTTTCTTATAAAGTTGGTGATTAGTTTTTCCATCAATTTAAATAATGATGACAGAACCTAAATCAGTATTGCATTATATCTGTATATCATTTTGGGTAGTCTTGACATTTTTACAATGTTAAGTCTTCCCATACATGAGAATGGTATATCTTCCATTTATGTATGTCTCTTTTGGTTTCCTGTAGTAATACTTTGATGTTTTCTCCGGATAGGTCTTTTGTATCTCTGATTAGGTTTATCTCTACTGCATGTTTGGGTTGCTGACTGTAAATGATATTGTCCTGACTTCCTTTGCAGAGGTCTCTATGTAAAGGAATTTGACTAATTATTGTATGCTCATCTTTTACTCTGCCACTTTGCTGTATCTTTCAATTAGTTCCAATAGTTTTTTTGTTGAGTCTCTGGGATTTTCTACATATAGGACATCATATCATCTGAAAATAAGGATAGTTTTACTTTTTCCTTACCAATCTAGCTGCCTTTTATTTCCCTTGCTTGCATATTGCCATGGCTAGGACTTTCAATACAATGTTGAAGAGAAGTTGTGGTAGAGGGCACCGTTGTTTATTTCCTGTTTACAAGGGAAATGCTTTCAGTCTCTATCTGTTGAGACTAATGTTGGTCATTAATTTTGTATATATGCCCTTAACTATGCTGAGGAATTTTCCTTCTATTCCTATTTTATTAAATGTTTTTATGAGGAATGTGTGTTGGAATTTGTCAAATGCCTTTTCTGCATTAATTGATATGATCATGTGGTCCTCTTCCTTTGTTTTATTTATGTGGTGGATTACATCACTTGTTAATCTAATATTGATCCCTCTTTGCATACTTGGTATGAATCCTAATGAGTCATAATGAACTATATATTTTTTGATGTTGTTGGATTCTATTCTCTAGGATTTGTTGAGAATATTTGCAACTATGTTCATGAGGGATATTGGTCTATAATTTTATTTTTTAGTGGTGTCTTGGCCTGCTTTTGGTATTAAAATTATGTTCACTTCCTAACATGAGTTTGGGAATATTCCCTCTTTTCCTATGTTCTCTAATAGTTTAAGTAGAATTGCTGTCAGTTCTTCTCTGAATATTTGCTAGAATTTGCCAGTGAAGCTTTATTGGTCAGGAGTGGTTTTTTTGTTGGGTTTTTATTTATTTATTTTTATGACCTGTTCAAATACTTTTTCTGTT
>NW_006921775.1:6195882-6214591 GCF_000298275.1 Orycteropus afer afer
GTCTACATGTCACCACAGTAGGACAAACCGACAGACAAGTTTGTCCTGCTGTTGGAGACCTCTCGTATCACCCCCACCTGGGTCTCTGTGGCTGACTGTTCCTCTGTCTGGCTATCTGGCTTTTAATCCCCTTTCTCCTGCTCTTCTGGCCTGCTTCTTTGGGCGTCCCTGAGTTGTCTCTCCTCACCTGTAATCCTGGGACTGACTGCTCTTCTGTCCGGGTTCAAGGCTCTTATCCCCTTTCTCCTGCTCTTCCGGCCTGCTACTCTGGGCGGGCCTGAGTTTCCCCTCCTCACCTAATCCTTCGGCTGACTGCTCTTCTCTCTGGCTTCCTGGCTTTTATCCCCTTTCTCCTGCTCTTCCAGCCTGCTACTCTGGGCGTCCCTGAGTTGTCTCACCTCACCTGTAACCCTGGGGCTGACTGCTCTTCTGTCCGGGTTCAAGGCCTTTATCCCCTTTCTTCCATTTCCTCTAGGTTTTCAAATTTATTAAGAGTATACAGTTCTTCACCTTATTGTTATTATCCTTTTAATTTTGGTTGATCTGTTGTGACACTGCCCATTTCTCTCATGCATTTACATCTTTTTCTTTGTTAGACTTACCAATAGTTTGTCAATTTTATTAATGCTTTCAAAATACTTCTAGTTTTGCTGATTCTTTGTTTTTCTGTTTCATTTATTTCTGCTCAAATCTTTATTATTTCTTTTCTTCTGATGAATGTATGCTTATTTTCCTCTGTTTTTCCAGTTGCTGGAGATGTTAGGTTCAGGTGTGGACTTTGTTATTTCTTCTTTTTTGATGTGTATGTTAAATGCCTTTTAAGCACTCCCTTTGCTGTGCTCCAAACATTTTGGTTATTGTGTGTTTTCAATATTGTATGATTCAAGAAATTTTTAAATTTCATTTTTCTATTTCCTACTAGTTTTTAAGCAGAGTATTATTCAGTTTTCATGTGTTTCCTTCTTCCCCCCTTTGGTCTTCCTCTTGTTGATTTCTAATTTTATAGCATTGTGTTTCAATTTATTGAGGCTTGCTTCATGGCTTAACATACGGTCTATTCTAGAGAATGTTTCAAGTGTACTGGAAAAAAAATATGTATTGTGCTGCTGTGGGGCGGAGTGTTCTGTATATGCCTATGAGGTTAAGTTAATTGTGTTGTTTAGAACTACTGTATCTTTGTTGAATTTCTTTCTATTTGTTCTCTGTCTTATTGAAAGTGGTGTTTTAAAAGTCTCCTACTGTTATTGTGAACCTATTTCTCTTTTCTGTTAAAGATTGATTATGTATTTTGGGGCGCTTTCATTCTGTGTGTAGATATTTATTATGTGTAGGTCCTCTTTCTCAATAGTCCCTTTAGGCATTATATGATGTCCTTCCTTGTCTACTTTGCCTTAAAGTCTATTTGATCAGAAATTAATATTGCTACTCCTGTTTTTTTGGATTGCCATCCAAATATATTTTGGATATATTTTTTTCCCTCCTTTGGTCTTTGGTCTATTTTTGTCTTGGGGTCTAAAGTGTGTCTCTTATAGACAGCATATTGATGAGTCATGTTTTCTTATCCATTTTGCTACTCTCTTTCTCTTGACTGGTGCATTTAATCCATTTACATTCAGGGTAATTAACAACAGATATGAATTTATTCTGTCATTTTCTGTGTTTTGTTGTGCTACTGATATTTTTGTTCCACATAATTTTCTGTGCTGAGTTCATTTTTTTTATGGATTTTCTTAAAATTTTTTTCATTCCTGTTGTTATAGTGTTTACTAAATCTTTATGATGTTCTTTTTTATTTTGATGAGAAGGGTTATTCATTTACTTGAGGTTACCCTGTAATTTAGTATTTTCTTCCCAAGTTTAAAACAGTTCGTGGTATCTTGATATGGTTTTGAGCCTCTCCATTTGGAAGTCCCATGACTTCACTATTTATTCCCTCTTTTTGCTGTATGTTGTTGTTATGTGCCATCAAGTTGGACGTGACTCATAGCGACCCCTCCTTGGGTTTCTGAGGCAGTATTACTACGGAAGTAGATTGCCCCATCTTCCTTCTGAGGAGTGGCTGGTGGGTTTGAACCTCCAGCCTTCTGGTTAGCAGTCAAGTGCCTTAGGCACTATGCTGTCCTCAATTACAAATTGCTGTTTCTGGTTCCCCATTTTCAGTCTTGTAGGTTTATTTTAAATACTTCATATCTGGGTTGGGTTTTGGGTGATGTTGCCATGTGTGTTAATATTAAATTGTCTGCCATTGTAAGTTCTCTGTCCAAAGAACTCCCTTTACTATTTCTTGTAAAGTTGGTTTGGTTTTTACAAACCCCCTTAATTTCTGTTTCTTTGGAAATGTCCTAATTTCAATTGTATTTGAGGGATAATTTTACTGCATATATCATTCTTGGTTGGCATTTTCTTCTTTCAGGGTTTCTTTCATATACATCATTCCATTGTCTTCCTTGCCTTCATGGTTTCTGTCAAGAAATCAGAATTCAGTCTCATTGGTTCTCCTTTGTAGGTAAACTTTTCATTTTTCCTGAGCTGCTTTCAGGATTCTATCTTTGACTTTGGTTTTGGAAGGTCTGATTGGACTGCCTTGGAGGTTTTCTTTTGGGGTCTATTTTATTTGTGATTCATTAAAATCCTTTAATGCATATCTTGTCATCTTTCATGATATTAGAAAAGTTTCCTTCCAATAAATCTCTGACAATTTTTCCTGTGCAGTTTTTAATCTCCTCCTGTTCTAGAATTTCCATCACATGTAAGTTATTCCTCTTGATGGTTTCCCACATAATTGTTAGCCTTTTTTTCTTGCCCCCCTGCAATCCACATCCTTTTTTTCTGATTGTTCCTCTTGTTGTTGTTGTTATGTGCCACCGAGTCAGACCCGACTCATAGCGACCCCTCCTTGCGTTTCCAAGGCAGTATCACTACAGAAGTAGATTGCCCCATCTTCCCAGGGTAATATTGAGAGATTTGTCTTCAATCTCATTAATTCTGCCTTCCATTGACTCAACTCTATTCCTTTACCCTTTCAATGCATTACCTGTTTCTAAAAATTTAATCTGGATTTCTATTTGCTATTTTTGTATGGTTTCTCATACTTTATTTATTTTCTCCATTTGTTCTTTTACTTGTTCCCTGAATTCTCCTAGAGTTTTGTCTGTGTTTTCATGATCTTTCTCTCAATCCACTGAATGAACCTAAATATAATTCATTTAACTTCCTTATCAGGTAGTTCCAATGCCATTTCTTCATCAGGGAGGTTTTCTGGCTCTGTATTCTGATCATTTTGCATCACTCTGTCCTGTTTCTTTGTGTGAACTGAAGTTGTCTGTTGTATCCAGAGATAGTGTGCTATGACTATATTTCTATTTTATTGGTGATTATATGCTGGTGTGTTTCATCCAGGTTTTTCTTTTTGCTTTATTTTGTTTTGATATATCTGAGCAAGCAGGGTATGGGTGCTATTCTGCTTGTTAGACCGGCAGCATTTAGTGCTCACAACTTGTCTCATGGTGGGTGTGATTAAGGATCAGAATGTATGTACAGTTCTCTGTTCACTGTTTGTGTAGAGCAGTTGAGGGTGGGATGAGCTGGTGTTGGCTGCCATCTATCATTCATCAGGTGGTGCAGGAATAGTTGGTGGCTCTGAGCTACAGGAGGTGCAGCTGTGGCTGGGCAGTGTAGGCACAAAAAATTATTAAAAAAAAACCAAGAGTTAAAAACCAAACAGCAACAACAACAAAAAAAAATAATAAATTAAATTTTATAAAAAGAGAAAGAAAAAAAAAAAAACAAAACAAGGAAAGGAAAAGAAAAACAAACACTAGAGAGAGGAATAAAAGAAAAGAGAAAATGAAAAAGCTAATAGTATGTAATAAAGAAGAAAAGGAGAAAGAGAAGAAGGGATAAATGTGAGAAAGAAAAAAGGAAACCAGAAAAACAAATAAATAAATAGAGAAAAAGAAAAAAAGAAAGGAGTAAAGTAGGGTACAGGGCATCCAGGTGGTGCTTCTGCCAGCTGAGACAGTGGCTGGGGGTGGGTCACCAACCCAGGATGGAACTGCTGCCAGCCTAGAAGGCAACTGGTAGCAGGGCACTCAGTTCTGGAAGGGGGTCCCATGGACTAGGAGGTAACTGAAAGCGATTTTCCTGGTCCAGGGCAGAGTTCTTGCTGGCCTAGAAGGCAGTTGGGGGCAGGGCGCCTGGGGGCAGGGTGCCTGGTCTGACATTGCACATTCTGCTGGTCCGAGGAGGTGGCAAGCACATGCCTCCAAACACAGGGGTGGCACCCACCAGGGGGCTGATCCATAAGGGTGTTGCTGTTGTTGTTATGTGCCATCAAGTTGTACCTGACTCATAGTGACCCCTCCTTGGGCTTCCGAGATGGTATCACTACAGAAGTAGATTGCCCAACATTCCTTCTGAGGAGTGGCTGGTGGGTTTAAACAGCCAGCCTTATCATTAGCAGTCAAGTGCCTTAGGCTCTATGCTACCAGAGCTCCTGATCCATAAGGATTCACCTTCAAACTCAGGCAGAGCATGGATCACACAGGGGGGTGTCACTGGCCACCAGGTACTTGGGGGTAAGAGACGGCCACACATATGGTCACCAGGAGGGGGTGGGGAACAAAGGGAAAAATTGCACCTTTCTGGTTACCAGCTATTAGTGTGGGCGCCGTTGTAGCCTTGGGTGAGCAGAAATGATTATCAGTTTGCAGCTCTGATCACAACACTGCCTGAAAAAATTCCAGAAGGCCACACTTTGTCACGTCAGCTGACAATTCACTGCTTTGTCTGTCTCTTGTTTATCTTTTCATTCAGTTTCTTCTTCTAGTTGGTATTTGATCTACTTCTTTACCCAATCCTTTGAAGCTCAGGTTTCCAGGATTATCATCTCTATCTCTTTTGTTTGGTTTCACATGTCTTTGTTGTAAGGCATCTGAGTAATTTATCTGCTTAGTCTGTCATCTTGCTGAAGTCCACTTCATCTATTTTAGATAACCTAATGAAGGCATTTGAGTTTGCACATAACCCCACTGTATTGTTTGAACAGTTTCCCCGAGAAGTTCTTTTTGCTTTGTGGTTGGATTTTAGAACATACTGAGCATAATCCAGGTTCACAGCTATGGCCCTATCAAATAGAATTTAAAAAAAAAAAAGGAAAACTACCAGTAAAATTTATCTCCATGTAAGGAAAACTGACACCAATCCTACTCAAACTAATCCAAAATATAGAAAAGGATGGAATCTTCCCAAAGCATAACCTTGATACCAAAACCAGGCAAAGACATTATGAAAAAAGAATACTATAGACTGATATCCCTCATAAATACAAATGCAAAAATCTTCAACAAAATCTTAGACAACAGACTCCAACAACATATCAGAAAAATAATACATTATGACCAGGTGGGGTTCACACCAGGAAGGCAAGGATGGTTCAACATTAGAAAAGCAATCAATGTCATACATCACATAAATAAAACAAAGGAGAAGAAACACATGATCATATCAATCAATGCAGAAAAGGCATTTGATAAAATCCAACACCAATTTCTGATCAAAACTCTCAGCAAAATAGCAATAGAAGGTATATTCCTCAACATAATAAAGGGCATACATGCAAAACCAACAGCCAACATTATTCTCAATGGAGAGAGACTGAAACCATTCTCCTTGTCAACAGGAACCAGACAAGGATGCCCTCTATCACCCCTTCTATTCAACACTGTACTGGAAGTCCTAGCCAGGACAATAAGGCAAGAAAGGGAAATCAAAGGCATGCAAATTGGTAAGGAAGAAGTCAAATTATCCCGATTTGCTGATGATATGATCCTAGACACAGAAAACCTAAGAGACTCAGCAGAAAAAACTACTGGAATTAATTGAGAGATTTAGCATAGTGGTAGGATACAAGATAAGTATACAAAAATGAGTGGGATTCTGCTACACAAGCAAAGAGATTGCTGAAAAGGAAATAAGGAAATCAATACCATTTACAATAGCTACCAAAATCATAAAATACTTGGTAATAAATCTTACCAGGGACACAAAAGATCTATACAAAGAAAACTACAAACACTACTTCAAGAAATCATAAGAGGTCTACATAAATGGAAGAACATACCATGCTCGTGGATAGGAAGACTGAACATTGTGAAAATATCAATAATACCCAAAGTAACCTATACAATCAATGCAATCCCAACCCAGATCCCATAAACATTCTTTAAGGATATGGAAAACCTAATCACTAACTTTATATGAAAAAGAAAGAGATCTCAGATAAGCAAAGTACTACTGAAGAAGAACAAAGTACGAGGTCTCATACTTCTTGATCTCAAAACCTACTACTATACAGCCACAGTAGTCAAAACTGCCTGGTATTGATTTAATGACAGATACATAGACCAATGGAATAGAATTGAGAACCCAGAAATAGATCCATCGACCTATAGTCAGCTGATCTTTGACAAAGGCCCAAAATCCATTAAATGGGGAAGAGAATGTTTGTTTAATAAATGGTGCTGGTAAAACTGGAGATCCATCTGCAGAAAAATGAAACAAGATCTGTACCTCACACCATACACAAACTAACTCCAGATGGATCAAATATTTAAATGTGAAACCTAAAACTATAAAGTTCCTCAAGGAAAAACTAGGGCAAATTTAGGGCCCGTAATATATGGCATAAATAGACTATCAAGCATAATCCAAAATGCACAAAGAACAGAAAATAAACTAGATGAATGGGACCTTCTAAAAATTAAATTTTTATGTGCTTCATAAAGACTTCTCCAAAAGAGTCAAAAGAGAACCTACAGATTGGGAAAAAATATTCAGCAAGGACATATCTGACAAAGGACTTCTAAAATTTATAGAAATCCCCAGCATCTCAACACCAAAAAAACAAAAAAATCCAATGCAAAAATGGGCAGAAGACATGAACAGACACTTCACCAAAGAGGATAGTCAGGCGGCCAAAAAACAACTGAAGAACTGTTCACGATCATTAGCCATTCGAGAGATGCAAATCAAAACAAAAATGAGATACTATCTTGCCCCAGCACTAATAGCAAAGTTCAACAAGACAGAAAATAACAAATGCTGGTAAGGATGTGGAGAGACTGGGAGTCGCAAACACTGCTGGTGGGACTGTAAAATAATATAACCACTGTGGAAAACAGTATGGCAATTCCTTAAAAATTAGAAATAGCATTTGATCCAGCAATCCCATTACTAGGTATACATCCTAAGGAAGTAAGAGCCAGGATGAGAACAGTTTTATGCACACCCATGTTCATCATAGTACTATTTATAACTGAAAACAACCTAGATGCCCATCAACAGAAAAATGGATAACCAAACTATGATACAGGAACCCAACAGAATACTATGTAACACTAAAAAATAATGTAAAATCTAAAAGACACTGCATAAACTGGATGAACTTGGAGGACATGCTGTGTGAAATAAATCAATCACAGAAGGACAAACAGTGTATTAGTTCATTATTGTAAAAAGTCAAGGAAAGGTTCATATATGGAAGGAAACTCTCTTTGTTGGTTAGGAGGGGAGGGAGGGAATGGGAGGGAACACTGCGAAAATAATAATTAAAAAAAAACCCTGGAAAACTATCAGTAAAAGTTTTTTCTATATAAATTAGTCTTTCTGAAAGTTCTATACACGTCAAGCTGTGGCATAAGTAATCAACATCTTCTGGAAAAAGGGTTAAATATTTCCCATTTTTCATTCACTATTTTGATTGCTACCAATAAAAATGAATTGGCATGTTGCTTTTTCCTCAGATGTTAACAGACAGAATTTTAAATTAATAGCACTATGTACAGATTAACTCTTAGGTAAAAAATAACATTTAAATGAGAACACATAGTTTATGATGGTAAAGGGCTTTTTTAATAATCAAAAGAAAAGAGCATAAAATATAACATATCAAGTCAATTTAATTAAGCAACTATAAACATGAAAAGCTCACGTAGGGAGTGAAAATCTTAATTACACATCCAGAATCCATTTATTCAAATATCAAAAGTTTAAACACTGACAAGCCCAATACATTTTTTTTCCCTTCTAAGACTGAGCTAACTAGCTATATTCAGATGAAAACAAAACTTTTTTAAAAAGTGACAGAGATAACTGAAATTGAGTGGAATATCTGACCTAACATCTTTATTACAATTATCCTTTATTCTTGCCTAAGTATAGTTTCAAACTTTAAGATGTGATGATTTTCTTACCATTTGGGGTCCAACATTCACATTTATTGGTCCTAAAGTTTTTGGTAAAATCTTTGTTGGTGAGTTGGTGCTCGAAACTGGAAATGCAACAAAAGAAACGTTACCTGAAATGGTATCAAAACATGAGATTAGTGTTCTGCCATATCATGTATATCTATACATCCAGAGTCTTAAGTCCAGTTTTCCTTAAATAATTCATAATTATCTCAAGAAGTAAGTTCTAAACAAGAAATATTATTGAAAAGTTATACTAATGACTATTTTGTTGTAGTAAATACAATTCATTCTATTGAATAAGAAATTTATAAAACAGTCCCAATCCATCTGACAGCTAACTACTAGATTTTTAGTTGGCATCTGATTTTAGAGGAAGAACTTATCTAGACAATAAATAATATAAATCATAGCTTATATCAAATAATTGAGAAATCAAGTCACTGAAAAAAAATGTATGGAGTCTAATATGACAAAAAATAAGATAAACATATATTTGAATTTCTTTACAGTGTATTCATAGCAGAAAACTTCAAATAATATCAGTATTTTCACTTAAAATTTAAAGTTTATCAAAATGTTGAGTTTGTAGGGTTTTTTTTGAGTTTTATGATACTAAAGGAAACAAAACCATGATGCCAATTAGCTACTGATGTTGGGGTTTGTAGGATGTATACAGTGTTTTCTAGTGAATTTTAACCATAAATTTCAAATTAAGGTAGCACATGGCTACCAATAAAACAAAACAAAAAAACAACCAATCATTTCCTAAACTAACATATTATCTACTTTTTCCTCGGGACGCACTTCAGTTATCAATGGTTCTCTTAGAATGTTAACAACTACAACTGAATATAACAAATGAGTTCACTCAGCATGTATGTGAAAAAGAAGATGCCAATATTGAAACCTGTGGGGGTGAAGGAGAATAATTAGGAACAGGACTAAAAAAGCACGTTCTTCTTAGTCTCCTTCCTCAAGTGGCCCCCTTCTTTGGCAATTTCAAATCTTGACCACACTCCTTAGTCCCCTTCTCTTACCTTCTAATTCTCAGCAGATAGCCATATTTTCTGCAGTAAGGAAATCAGGCTGTAAGGCAAAATTATACCACTTTCTCCTCAACCTGTAAACCTACCTGCACTTATTTAATTTCACTTTTTTCCCTTTGAGTGGAAATGTCCCTCATTTTCATATAAATTCATTTCTGCTCCTCATTTTCTGACTCCTTGAGAATCTTGCCCATCAACTATCTACTCTGCCTCTTGAATTTCAACTATTCCATTAGTTCCTCACTTTCTGCTTCTGTCTCTGCTCATTTGCCATTGGACCATTCTCCCCTAAAATTCTATGCTTTCAAATCAAATTCTTAACTTTTCTCACACCCACTCAGGAAAGTTTAGTACCCACATCTGCTTATCCTTAATGTTCTCAGTCTTGTTATATGACTGAACTTTGAGATATAATCATCACCATCATCCACTCAGGGACTTAATCCAGAAATAATCTTCCTTCAACTTTGCCTCTCAGCCTCTTCCTTCATACAACTGACCTCAACATCCTCGTTTTCACCATAATCTGGTCTCTTTCTGCCTGTACACTTGTTCAATTTGGAACTGCATCAATTCTGTCTTGAATAAAGTTCCCCACTAATTCAGCAGTTCACAACTGTGCCTGTGCGTGGTAATCACCTGAGAAGCAATTTAAAAAAAAGCCCCTTGAGATGCTGATCTAATTGATGTGGGGTGAACTTGGGCATCAGACTGTTAAAAGTTCTCCAGATGGTTCCAATGTGCAACCAGAGCTAATAACCACTGCTGTAACTGTCTGTATACCCTACTTCCAATTGTTTTTCTTGCCCCCCGCCATCTGTACCAACTTGTTTTTTAACTGGAGAAACTATTCTGGACACCTACTTAAGGCCTTCAAAGACTCCATAACAATTCCTGAATGCCTCTCAAACTCAACAAAGCACAGATGCCCAGTTGAAGATCTTACCCTTGCCTCTTTTCTCAGCTTCATCTTCAGCTACTCCCCCGATATGCACCCTACTCTCCAACTAGATTAAATATTTGCAGTTCCAGAAAGGCTCAATTATCTTAGCTTTGCACACCTTTCCTTCTGCTAGTAATGCCCTTCTCTGCGGGGCCAACTCCTACTAGCAATTCAAAACGGACACATTCTATACCATTTACTGACTGATTGCCATGATCTATACTCTGTGTTAGGGACTTCCTTTCCTTATATACACCACAATTTTAATGCTTAGAACAAAACTGTGAAATAGATTATTACTAACTCTATTTTAGACGTGAAGACACAGAGATTGAGAGGGAGAAAGAATTTGTACAAGGTTCTATAACTAGAGAGCACCACAGCCCTAGCTCAAAGTCCATGTATGCCGTGTGTCACCTCCTACTTAAAAGATGTCCCCGGACTCTGCAATTCAGGTATTAGATGACCATCTTTTGGCTTTTCATAAAACCTGTTACTGTTTATTTATAGTTCTCTACTGTAAGTGGGCTGTATTTCTCAGTTTTGTATCCTAGCACTTAGTTTAGTCTCTGGCACAAAATATGTGTATAAACACTGTTTGATCAGCACAGCTGGAGCTATTACCTTTCTTGCCATATTTCCTGCAATGCGGCCTAAGGTGCATCCTTTTCATTTTCAACAGGGATCATAACTCACACTGAGTTTGAAATCAACTTACACACTAAGTCCTTTATTGCCTTTGTTTTTAAAATACGACTGATTCACCAGTATTACCAAATAAAATTTCCCCACCTCGTAACTATGCACCTGATTTGTTTTTAAATATAGAAAATGCATGCCTTATCAATTGAGGTTATTATCACAACTCCTCAAATAGGATTATTCACTTGCTTAAGAATTCAGTTAGTTGGAAAATAATAATCAATGATTCTAAGGGAATGTAAGCCATGTAATTGATAGACATGGACCAAAAACTCAATCCTAGGCAGGAGAACAAACCACAGAAACATATAGGGAAGAACACAGCTCTGAAAAAGTCTGGCTCTCCAATGTTTTAAAAATGATTTTAATGCTGCTGATAGATTCAGATGAGATCTTCTCTGCTATATCATATTAGAAACAAAAATAAAAAATTTGGAGGAAAAAAAACAGTGAAGCAAGAAACATAAAGATAATTAAAGCTAGGGAATGGACTGGCCCTAATTTTAAATTTAAGCAATAAAAGAAAACTAGAACATAAAATTTTGGTCAAAAGAAAAAAATCATTAGAACTTTATCTGCTATGCCAGTTAAAATACCAAGAGGATTTCGAGGGAAGTTAATATACTTGACAAATTGATGCTAAGAGGATTTGGGAGAGTGAAAGCAGAAGGTGGTCAAGATAATTTTGAAAGGGGAATACTGGGGAAGAAGGTAACTTTAGCCTACCAGATGTCAAAATTGTTACAAAGCTACAGTAATTGAAATAATGTGGTACAGCAAAGGAACATAAAGAAAATCAACAATGAACTCTGGAATGAGTTAATTGAAATATGAAAATTTTGTATATGATAATGGTAGCATTTCATATCAATAGCAAAAGGGTGGATTGTTTAAGAAATGATGTTGGGACAAGACACTGTCCATTTGGATAAAAGAAACCTGAGATTTCAACTTCTCATACTATATAAAAATAAATTCCAGAAAGATAAAACATTTAAACATAAAAATTAAAACCACGAAAGTATTGGGAGATGTACAGATGCAATGCAATTCCTATCAGATTCCCAGTGTACTTCTCTGTGGAAACTGAGAAGCTGATTCCAAAATTCACATGGAATTGCAAGGGACCCAAACAAAACAATCTTTTTCAGAAAAAAATTTTATTGATTTGGGTGCAAATTTACAAAGCAGATTAGTTTTACTCTCAATAGTTCATGTACATTTGGCTTCATGGCCCCAATTACAATGCCAACAATAAAAATCTCTCCTGCCATGTCCTCCCTGTGACTATCCCTTGCCTGTGTCCTTCTTACCTACACATTCCTGTCTGTCTAGCTTTCCCCCAATGCAAATGCTGTTCTTCTGATTTCTCAAGGTTGACTCTTTTAAGGGGTGCATCTTTCTTCAAATGGTGCCAGGACAACTGTTATAGCCATATTTAAAAGAAAAAGTCGGACTCCTACTGATCCACAGTGTTCCTTAAAAGAATGCACCATATTCATCAGGAGTTCTACAATGCTTCTCCCAGTGAGATAAGAAGTAAAATGTCGTTTCTGAGAAATAACAGTCTGGATGTTTGCTGACCCTGGAACAGCCTGAAACTAGATGAAAGGGGACATTAGCAAACTAAAAATCACATCCCCGGGCAGAGATTTAACATTATGAGACATGCTAAGGGGCACTATCTTTGAATCCCTTACTGTGCATGCTCAACCTATAATCATATGAAACTGTATGTATAATTCTGATGTAATCCCCAACCTATAAAAAAAACTTGGAACGCATCTACAAACAGGAAGACAGAATCTGAGGGAATTTCCCTCTCTGTCTTAGCTCCTATAGAAACTTAATAAAAGCCATGTTTTTTGTTCTTCACCTCCGTGTGTCTTTATTGGCTTAAGTCATTCTGGGCAATGGACCCAGAGCTTGGCTGGATCACTACCTAATATTATATTCAAAAACTAATCAAAATGGATCAAACACCTAAATGTAAGAATTAAAACTATAATACTCTTAGAAAACATAGAGGATTATCTTAACCTTAGCTTTTGCAATGGATTCTTAGATATGACACCTGAAATATGAGTAACAACAACAACAAAATAGATACACTGGATTTCATCAATATAAAAAACTTTGTAACTCAAAGTATACTATTAAGAAGATGAAAAGATATCACACCAAATAGGGAAAATATTTGTAAATCATGTATCTAATAAGGAACTTGCACCTAGAATATATGAAGTAATCTTTCAACTCAGTAATAAAAGGACAAATAATCCTATTTAAAAATAAGCAAAGGATCTGAATAAATATTTCTACAACAAAGATTATACGAATGCCCACTAACCACATCAAAAGATGCTCAACATCATTAGCCATTGTTGTTGTTATGTGCTGTTAAGTCGGACCCGACTCGTAGCGACCCCTCCTTGGGTTTCCGAGGCAGTATCACTACGGAAGTGGATTGTCCAACCTCTCTTCTGAGGAGTGGCTGGTGGGTTTGAACCCCCAGCCTTCGGGTTAGTAGTCAAGTGCCTTAGCCACTATGCTACCAGAGCTCCCAAAATGCAAATCAAAACCACAATGAGATACCACTTCACAACCACTAGGCTGGCTAAGAACAAAGCCAAACAATAACAAGTGTTAGCAAAAATGTGAGAAAATCATAACACAGCTGGTAGGAATATAAAATAGTACAATTGTTTTGAAAAACAATGTGGCAGTTCCTCAAAAGGTTAAACACAGAATTACCATACGACTCAGTAATCCCATTCCTAGGTATACACTCAAGAGAAATAACAACATACGTTCTTGCCAAAACTTGTATACGAATATTTACGTGAGCATTATTCATAATAGTCAAAAGATAAAAACAACCCAAATGCCCATCAACTAATGAAGAGATAAACAATATATGATATATCCATTCAGTGGAGTATTCAGTCATAAAAAAGAAAGAAGGGTGACACATGCCACAGTATTGATAAGCCTTGAAAACATTATACTAAGTAAAAGAAGATGGTCACAAAAGACCACTTATTATACGATACCATTTATATGAAATCTTCAGAATAGGCAAATTTATAGAGATAGAATGTAGATTAGTGGTTGCTGAGGGCTGGGAGAAGAGTGAAGGGGTAGGCAGAGTGTGGTGAAATGAGTTCCTTTATGTGGCCTTCTACCTTAGTTCTTTGGAAAAACAGCTTGAGAGATTTTTCTAAGTCCTAAGGAGATAGATATCTTGTGATGAGCCAGATAGCTTAACTGACTCCATCTTGACACGCTGATACCCCCATAAAGTTTTTTTCTCCTTAAGCTACAAGTCTAGACCACCCCATCCTGTTTCAATTGAAAGGCTACAGGCCTAGGCCACCCCATCTGTTCTAGCAGAACATGGTGACCTAGTTAAGCCCTTATGCCAACCACAGAGACAGACCACGATGTGTGACTTGCCAGAGCAAGCATAACGCTTTTTTTCAGCTTCTGTGAAAGTCTGCGTGCAAAGGCTGAGTCCTAGTTGAAGCCCTCATAGCGGATGAGGCCCAACCACAATGCCAAGGAGTTTCTCTGCAGGTGTTATTTGCTAGATTAGGTTTAACATTGCTTTCTGCTTCTGTAAAAGATTGCTTGCCAAGGATAGAAAAGAGACACTCAATATTACACCCTGGCCACCTGTGGGTTTTGTCTTTATAAAGCCTGTGAAGCTGCTCTTCTGGGTCGAGACTCCCATTTGGCATGAGCCACCTCTCAACCCTGGAATTAAAGGACTTAAAGCTTGATTTGGTCTCAGAGTGCTTGGCGACTCCGTATAGTTCATCTCCCCTTTAATATATAACAATCTTTGCCCTGATTGATTGACATTTCCTGGATAAACTGTAAACAATTTGTGGTTTGATACACTTTTTTGTCTGGTCGTGGGCTATAGTCAAAAGTAGCCCTGGTGGGTGGTGTAGTGGTTAGAGCCCGAAGCTGCCAACAGGAAGGCCAATGGTTTGCATTCACCAGTTGCTCCACGGGAGAAAGATATGGTAGTCAACTTCTGTAAAGATTAACATCCTTGGAAACCATATAGGGAAGTTC
The DNA here is from genome assembly GCF_000298275.1 of Orycteropus afer afer. Classification (NCBI taxonomy): domain Eukaryota; kingdom Metazoa; phylum Chordata; class Mammalia; order Tubulidentata; family Orycteropodidae; genus Orycteropus; species Orycteropus afer. The sequence goes on from NW_006921775.1 coordinate 6,210,906, forward strand.
TGCTCTGTTCAATAGAGTCACAATGGGTTGGAATCAACTTGAAAGAGGTTTAGTTTTTTGGTTTTGGGCTGTAGCCTGCCCTATGATTGGTATATACCTTGTGGTCAACAGACTGTGCAAATGAAATGTCTGTAGCCTACTATGCAAATGAAGCATCTACGGCCTACTGTGAGGGGACTGGTCAGTGTGGACCTTGCTGGGAGAGGTCATGCCTTGAAAATGACAAAGAGTTGTATACAGGAAGTGGGAAGAGAGCTGATGCATTGTGGGAAATCACAGTCAATGTCATGAGACAAAGTATATGTGAACTGCTTCATAGAAAATGAATTTGCTCTGTAGACTCTCACCCAAATCACAATAAAATAAAAAAAAAAAAAGAGCTGTAGATATAAGCAGCCAACCTCACAGAAGTTTTCAGAAAGAAGAAGGAAGAGAAGAAGAAGGAAGAAAGAAGAGAAAAAAGATAAACAGAGAGAGCAAGCAGGCCAGGAACTTCCTAAAAGAGTTTTAATATGGGTCAAGGTCTATTAACACCGAAGGCAGAGAGAAGCCCAGAAGGGGAACAGCAGCAGAGCTGATAGTAACAGGCCTGAAAATGGCCCAGTGGCAGAGTCAGTGGGGACAGGTCTCAAAGGGGTACTGCAGCACGCAGTGATGATGGATGGCAGAGCCAAGAGGAGTTTTCTGATGGAGGCAAGAGAAGCCTTTATTGAATAGGCAAGAGAAGCCTGTTCTTGGGGCTGAAAGGAAGTCTGCACAATCGAGAGGAGCTGAGAGAGGTGTCCTGCCCTTAAGAAAGGAGATTTGCCTATATGCCTCCTGATCCTGATTCTGAATTGTAGCCTGTTAATCCTGATTCCAAGTTGTACTCTGTTACTTCCTTAGTAAGTTCCGTGACCAAAATGGATGTCATAATAGACTCTGAAATTTGCTCTTGAATGTAAGAATTTATGAAGTGTAAGAGCTGAAGAGATGTTTTCAAAAGCACAGCTCAAGAAGACAAAGTAAGGTATTATAATGAAATGGGCAAAGACCTGGAATTTGAAAACTAAAAGGGAAGAACACACTTGGCATTGCTCGGGCTGAAAGAACTAAAGAAAAATTTAAGCCTTGAGTTATAATGAAGGATTCTATGGCAAATTCTGAAAGATGCAGGAAGCATCAAAAGAAGATGGAAGGATATACAGAGTTACTGTACCAAAAAGAACTGGTCGACAGTTAACTATTTCAGGAGGTAGCATATCATCTGGGAGCTCTGGTAACATAGTGCCTAAAACAACTGACGGCTAACCAGAAGGCTGGTGGTTCAAACCCACCACCCAACTCCTCGGAAGGAAGACTGGGTAATCTACTTCCATAGAGGTATTGCCTCTGAAACTGAAGGAGGGAAGGAAGAAGTACAAGCTGTACTGAATTGGTGAAAAACAAGGGTCCAGAATTAATGGAATACTCATTGACATGTTTCAACAACTGGATGCAGCACTAGAGGGACTTACTTGTTTATGCCATGAAATCTGGAAGACAGCATCCTTGCCAACCAACTGGAAGAGCTCCTTATTTGTACCCATTCAAAATAAAGGTGATCCAACAGAATGTGGAAGTTATCAAACAGTATTATTAATATCACATGCAAGTAAAATATCACAAAAAAACAGTTGCAGCAGTACATCAATATGGAACTGCTAGGAATTCAAGCTTGATTCAGAAAAGTATGTGGAACAAGGGATTATCATTGCTGATGCCAGATGGATCTTGGCTGAATGCAGAGAATACCACAAAGATGTTTACCTGTGGTTTATTGACTACGCAAAGGCATTTGACTGTATGGATCATAACAAATTATGGATAATATTGTGAAGAATGGGAATTCCTGTACCAAGAGGCACTTGTTTTGAAAAAGGGGATATTTCAAGGTTTAAAATCAGGAAAGGTATGTGTCAGCATTTTATCCTTTCACCATATTTATTCAATCTGCATACTAAACAATAATCTGAGAAGTTGGACTACATGAAGAAGAATGTGGCAGCAGGTTAGGAGGAAGACTTATTAACAACCTGCAGAATGCAGATGACAACCCTGCTTGCTGAAAGTGAAAAAGACATGAAACACTTATTGAGAAAGATCAGACACCACAGCTCTCAGTATGCATTGCAACTCAACATAAAGGAAACAAAATTCCTCACAACTGGACCAATAAGCAATACCATGATAAATGGAGAAAAGATTGAAGTGTGTCAAGGAATTCATTTTACTTGGATCCACAACCAATGCCCATGGAAGAAGCAGTCAAGAAATCAAACCATGTATTGCATTGGGCAAATCTGCTGCAAAGACTTTTTTAAAGTGTCACTACTAAAGTGGCCAGAGCTCTGGTAGTGTACTGCCTAAGGCGCTTCACTGCTAACCAAAAGACTGGCGGTTCAAACTTACTACCCACTCCTTGGAAAGAAGGTTGGGCAATCTACTTCCATAATGATACCACCTCAGAAACCCAAGAAGGGGTCGCCATGAGTCAGATCCGACTTGAAGGCAGTGAGTTTGTTTGTTTGTTTTTTAATGGCAGTGGGGTACCATCTAGCTCTTCTGGTCTCACGGCAAAAGAGGCAGCTGTTCATGGACATACAACTAGACATGTATTCCATTTCAGGGGAGATTTATTATTGTTTTATACTATTCATTATTTAAAATTTTTTTTATGAATATGCAGGTAATTGTTTTATCATTTATAAAAAACTAATGCTATTGCACCAAGAGAGAGAGAGAAAATGGGAGAAGGACAGGGAATCAGCTATAGCTGTTGAAACAAATTATCTTCTATAAATGGAGTGCTTATATTTTGTAATTGTTGTTTTTAGGTGCTGTTAATTTTGGTGACAGAACAGAACTGCGCAAGGATTTTGAGGCTAACGGCAAGAACAGTCATCTTTACAGAAGCAGACTGCCAGTCCTTTTCCTGTGGAGCCCCTGGATAGGTTTGAATAGCTAATTTTTTTATTAGCAGCCACGTTGACCATTGCACCACAAGGGCTTTTTATGTTCCACTAAAAATTAAAACTACTTTAGGGTTCCGGCAAGATGGCGGACTAGGCAGAAAGACTGCACAGACCCTCTTCAACAAAGAAAAGGGAAACTAATTAACACAGACATAGAAGATAATCCTGGACCCCTGAGCCTTGAAGGGAAGGATATAGAAGTGGACTAAACCCCAACTAGCAGAAGAATTTGCATGAAAATACCAAAAAAGGAGACAGACGGAGCTGCAGTCTGACAGCAATCCTGAGCTATCCTGACGGCACAGACAGTTTGGAGACTCCTGAGTGGTGGTAGGACGTAAGAATTAAGCTAAAAATCACCCTGCTAGCCAGGGACTGCACAGAGGACTGTGCATGGTGGCTGGGGAACAAACAAAGAAGGTAAAGAGAAAGGTGGGCTGAGCTCTGGACTTTGCCAGTTTGGAGGATGCCACCATTTTGAAGGTTTAAAAAGTGGCTTGACTATTTTGGATATGTAAAGAGACAACGCTCTAGCAGATTTCTGGGGCTTAAGAACATGTCCTGCTTTCCAGCAACCCCAAGGACACTCGGGACCTGTAAGACTGACAAGTTTTTTGAAGGTTATTTGATTGTAATTTGTGTCTAATTGAGTGGGAGACAACAACAGTCCCCATAAGACACAACTACACCCAC
>NW_006921775.1:6227912-6294502 GCF_000298275.1 Orycteropus afer afer
ACCCACCAGCCACTCCTCGGAAGGAAGATGGGGCAATCTACTTCCGTAGTGATACTGCCTCAGAAACCCAAGGAGGGGTCGCTATGAGTCAGGTCCGACTTGAGGGCACATAACAACAACAACAACTGTCCCTTTTGTCTCCTGCATCATCATAATCTTTCCCACTCTGCTAGATCATTCCTACCAGCACATAAACATGCATCATTTATCTATTCTTTCTTAAAAGCAAAAAACAAACAAAAACAACTTTTCTTGATCACTTGCAGCCCTCCAGCTACCAACTCATTCCTTTTGCCCTTTAAGCAAACTCCTTATGGAAGCTGTTCACATGTGCTATCTCTACTGCCTCTCCTCTTAGTTTCTCTTGAACCCACTCCCACTATTTCTCCCACAACTCCACTGAAATAGCTCCTGTCAAGATCAGCTCTATATCGCTAAATCCAATGGTCAAACTTCAGCTTTCAAGTTAACCTACCAGCCACATTTGACCTTCAGTTGGCATCCAAGCCACCACTCTCTCAGGTTCTCCTCCTATCCCATTGGCTGCTTCTTCTCAGGCTCACTTCCTGGTTCCTCTTCCCTAAACATTCAGGGACCCCTTAGCTTGATGCGCCATCTCTTCTCTGTCTATCCTTCCTTACTAGATGATCTAAGTTTCATGGCTCCTGTGTATATTTCTCCAGATTAAAGCTCTCTCCAGAACTGTAGATTTATATATTGAACTGTCTTATCTCATTTTGATGTTTAATAGGTATTTAGGTATTTCAGACTTACATGTCCAAAATCTAACTTCTGAGCCCCACACAAAACCTTCTTCTCCCATATCTCTCTTGAACTCCATTCTTTTCAACTGTTCCGATCAAAAACCTTAGATCTCTGCTAACTCTCTTCTCTTGTATCCTATGTACAATCCACTAATAAATCCTGCTGGTTCTGTCTTTAAATTTATTTTGAATAGCATTTCTCACTCACCTCACTGCTCTTGCTTGAATGACTGCAATGGCCTCCTGACTCATTTCCCTGCGTCTGTGTTATGCCCCATCCTTCTGCCTGCAAGTCTGTTCCTGCGCAGATCAGTAACAGAAATCTCCAGACACCTGTAGCCATCAAATACTTCACATGGAGAGTCAGTGTGATGGAGGACTGAATTTTAAATCTATTTAAGTAATTTAACCTTAAAAACTGAAGATGGTACAGGACAGGGCAAATTTTTTTTTTCTGTAGTACCTAAGGCTGCCATGAGTCAGAGTTGATTTGACAGCAACTAACAATAATCACTAAAATTTCAGCTGTTTCTTTTACCTTTTTAATGTAATGTACCAAGAAATGTCAAATTACATAGTGTTTCACAGCACTGGTCTCTTCACACAGCAGCCAGATTGACCTTCTTTTGTGGATTATCAATATTCTTCAAAACCTTCTGAACAGCTTAGCATTTCAGTCAGCACAAGTCCTTATGATGGTCTCCACAGCCTTGTATTGCCTGCAGCCCTCCTGTTTGACCCATCACCTATCAAGCTCCCTTTACTTCGATCAACTGGTCACACAGGCCTCTGGTATTTCTCAAACCATGGAAAGCAAACTTCTATGTCATGACAAATGCTTAGAGTTTTCTCTGTAACATTTCCTCCCCAGATATCTTTACCTTCTACTCTCCTACCTCCTTCAAATCTCTATAATCAGTCGACATTGCATCAAAGATTCCTCATAACCCTTTAAAAACACTTCATTCCTACCTTCTTGTTGTTGTTAGGTGCCATTAAGTCAGTTCCAATTCATAGCAACCTTATGTATAACTGAATGAAACATCAACCGGTAATGTACCATCCTCACAGTCATTGCTTTGTGTGAGCCCATTGTTGCAATTACTATGTCAATCTACCCCTTTGAGAGTCTTCATCTTTTTCTCCAATCCTCTACTTTACCAAGCTTGATGTCCTACTCCAGGAACTGGATCCACCTGATAACATGTCCAAAGTATGCATGACAGAGTGTTGTCTTTGCTTGAAAGAGCATTCTGGCTATACTCCTTCCACGACAGATTTGTTTGTTCTTCTAGCAATCTATGGTATATTCAATATTCTTCACCAACACCATAATTCAAAGGCATCCGTTCTTCTTTGTTCATTGTTCAGCTTTCACTTGCATATGAGGTGACTGAAAATACTATGGCTTGGGTCAGATGTCCTCAAGGTGACATCTTTGATTTTGAACACTTTAAGGAGATCTTTTGCAGCACATTTGCCTAGTGCAATACATGGTTTGATTTCTTAACTGCTGCTTCTATGGACATTGATTATGGACCCAAGTAAATCCTTGACAACTTCAACCTCTTCTCAGTTTATCAGAAGGTTATTCACTGGTCCAGATGTGAGGATTTTTGTTTTCTTTATGTTGAGATGCAATCCATACTGAAGAGTATAGCCTTTAATCTTCATCAGTAAGTGCTTCAAGCCCTCTTAGCTTTCAACAAGCAAAGTTGTGTCACCTGCATACTGTACGATGTTAATGAGTCTTCCACCAATCCTGATGCCACGTTCTTCTACATATAGTCCAGTGTCTTGGATTATTTGCTCAGCATACTGGTCAAATAAGTATAATGAAAGGATATAGCTCTGGTGCAAACCTTTCCTGATTTTAAATCACACAGTATCACCTTGTTCTGTCCACATGACTGTCTCTTGTTCTATGTACAGGTTCTACATGAGTACAATTAAGTGTTCTGGAATTCCCATTCTTCATAATGTTATCCATAATTTGTTATGATCTGCACAGTTGAATGCCTTCACATACTCAACAAAACACAGGTAAACATATTTCAAGTATTCTTTCCTTCCAGCAAAGATCCGTCTGACATCAATAATGATCTCCCTTTTTCTACATCCTTCTCTTCTGAATCTAGCTTGCATTTCTGGACATTCCCTGTCAATATACTGCTGCAACCATTTTAGACTTATCTTCAGCAAGATTTTACTTGCATGTGTTATTAATGATATTGTTTGTTAATTTCTACATTCTATTGGATCACCTTTCTTTGGCATGGGCACAAATACCAATCTCTTACAGTCAGTTAGCCAGATAGCCATCTTCCAAATTTCTTGGCATAAATGAGTGAACACCTGCAGCATGGCATCTGTTTGTTGAAACATCTCAGTGGATATTCTGTCAATTCCTGGAGCCTCATTTTTCACCAATGGCTTCAGTATAGCTTGGAATTCTTTCTCTAGAATCAGTTCATGATCATATACTTCCTCCTGAAATTGCTGAACACTGACCAATTAATTCTTTTTGGTACAGGGACTCTGTGTATTCCCTCCATCTTCTTTGGATGCTTCCTGAATCATTCAATATGTTGTACATAGAATTGTTCAATATTGCAACTTGAGGTTCGAATTCTAATTTTTTTCTTCAGTTCTTTCAGCTTGAGAAATGCTAAACATGTTCTTCCTCTTTTGTTTTCTCACTCCAGGCCTTTGCACGTTTCATGTCCTTTTCACATGCAAAACACTTTCATTCCATCATATCACCTCAAAAATCTTATTTTCTTAGCTACATAAAACTACCTTTTACAGCTCTATTAGTTTATTTACTGAGTCTCTTAATAATGCCGAAGCAGTGTTGGTGACGTAGTGGGTAAGGCAGCTGTCTGCTAAACAAAAGGTCAGTGGTTTGAACCCACCAGCTACTCTGTGGAAGAAAGATGAGCCAGTCTGCTGTCATAAACATTTACAGCTTTGGAAACCCAATGGGGATCACTATGAATTGGAACTGATTCAATGGCAGTGAGTTTGGTTTCAGTTTTCAGTAATGGAGTCTTTATAGTACTATAAATAGCACTGAGATGCCTATAAAAACACATTACATACATTGATTGGATCAATTTATCTTCCCTTCACAAATGTATGAACGTGTCCATTTCCACATTCCTAACATACCAGTGTGTTATCAGACATTACTTTTGCCAATTTTTAGGTTAAAACAAAGTATCTAATTTTTGTTTTAATTTATTATGAGTAAGGCAGAAAGTCTTTTATTTAAAAGCTATCTTTTTAAAAATTAGATAAGCTGTTCTTTCATATTAAGATTGTATTAAATACCTACCATGTTTCTAAAAACTGCCAACCATCTAGAAACACATAATAACTTCATTTTAAATTTTAAATTCTTGACCCATGTGGAATTTACTTGGTGCAGAAGCTCCCCCCCCCCCAAGATGTCTACTGTTAATGAGGGAGGTCTGGTAGCATAATGCCTAAGGCACTTGACTTATAACCAGAAGGCTGGCAGTTCAAACCTACCAGCCACTTCTCAGAAGGAAGGTTGGGCAATCTACTTCCTTAGTGATACCGCCTCAGAAGCCCAAGGAGGGGTTGCTATGAATCGTCCAACTCACTTGATGGCATATAACAACAACTATTAATGAATAATCCACTTACTACTCCCACCCTGATAGGAAATGCTACTTTATCACTAACTTATTTGGGTCAATTTCTTAACTTTCTATTCAGCTCCATTGACCTGTCTATTCATGCGCCAGTATCACAGTTTTACTTAATTCATTATTAAAATTCTCTCCAGAGAATAAGTATAGCCAGGGAAAGAACGTCAAGTACTCCCTTCCTTCTCGTACTACCCTTTTAATTATTTTTTAATAATTAGTACAAAAGATTACCGACTAGTTGTAATATAGTGCAAATGAGGCTAAGTTACAGGTCGATTTTGGAATGGGTCAATTCATTTTGCAAATAGAAAAATTCCACAAACTTAAGAGTGTATTTCTAATTTCAGCCAGCCACCTAGAAAGCAATATATGTCGTTGAAAGCAAACTGAACTAGGGGAAAATGATATGGACGGCTCAGGGGATTATCTATGACCTCTATTTGAAAATAACTTAGCACTATCTTCATATTAGATTAATAAATCATAATTAATTTGAAAAGACAGCATATCTAACTGGAAATACAAAATCTGTAAGATAGGAAAAATATAGCATATATATGTATAATATACACTGATAGAAGTAGGTACATGGTGTTGAGGAAAATGGTAAATAAATAAGCCTTGCAATTACTCTGACCACCTTCATTCTCGTGTTTCAACATACTCAGATATCTTCCTCTTTCAAAAGAAGTTTCTATCCTATTTACAGTGAGCTACTACCTCACAGTTATTATTGAGTGCACTGCTATCAGCACTGTGTTCCACTGGTATATTCCGTCTTGTTTCATTTGCAGCCAATCATGCTCATCAGTGTTTGTAAGATTATATCCAAAGGCCACCACAATCATTAAATTTTTTAACTTCAGTGATCAGAACATCACTGTAATTGGGACAACTGTGAAACAGAAGACAGAAGTTCATATCTCCAAAGTACGTGTGTTCTGGAACCTCCCTCTCGGTATTCGTTTCCCGAATGGAAATCAAGCATTCCAGAGTGCACAGATTAGGGCGGAAGATTCCAAGCACTTATTTCTCTATATTATAGCCACGGAAGCAAAAACATGGATGATTTTGCAGTTTTCAGACAGAGGCTTCTAGAATTCCCCCAGATTGACCCCTTAACCAGAATCCTTCCACAAGCCAAAGATCCTTGAAATGGCCATACAAGAAGCAGCTCCACAGCCCTAATGTTATCCTTCTAAATAGTCAGTAAATCTTATATGCCAGGCTTTTCTACATGTCCCCCCTAGAAGTTCAAAGGTACTTTCTACATGTCCCCCCTAGAAGTTCAAAGGTATTCAAAGTAATGTATTTTTACTCAGAGGATGGATCATAAAACGGCTAGTTAGCTAGTTCCCTCTGTTTTTCAGAATCACATATGCCCTGGCTTCTTCAATTTAAAAGGAGAAAACCGTTTCTTTGGAGAAGCCATTTCTTCTCATTACCAGAGTTAAAACCCTGCCTCTTTCTCAATCCTCTTTTTTTAAAAAAATTTGTATTGTGGTGAAATATTATTAACAAACATGTCAAACATTCGTATGTCTATGATTTAGTGACATTAATGACATTCACCAGGGCCTCTTTATGTTTTTAAGCCAACTCCTTAATTCAAACTCTAGTATCTGGAATCTTATAAATTTTCACTTAATTCATCAAATCTTAAAGCTAAAAGATCTTAGAAATTGTTTAGCAACTCTCACTAGGTCTCTTTTCTGGGTCCTTTCCTTTCCTATTTGTGAAAGACCCATCTGAAAACATGTGTCTCATCTACAGATTTGATCCTACTGCATTTTCACTGGCTTCTTTCTCTTTTTAAAACAAGTCATTATGCCTTTTTTCTTTCTCTTTTTAAAACAAGTCATTATGTCTTTTTTCTACTACCTTGCTCAGTCAAGGAAATCCTTTAATTCATAATATTTTCATTTGTCTTCCAAATTTAATATGCTTAATTAAATTTTTTTATTTTTGGACAATGTATCTTCTGATTAACAATTGACTAAGTTTACCTACCATATGCCCCAAAACACTGTGGTTCTCCCATTCCTTCAGAGCAATTCTTCTCAAGTGTGACTGATCACGCACTGGCTCGGGGTGTGCGGGGTTGTGGGGAAGGAGAAGGCCTTCTAATCAAAATACACACTGGACAATCCTACTTCCGTAGTGATACTGCCTCGGAAACCCAAGGAGGGGTCGCTATGAGTCGGGGCCGACTCGACGGCACATAACAACAACAACAACAACAGGTTCCACTAGCCCATTTTCAACTGCTTTTAGCATCACTATCATAACCAATACCCCCACCAGATGGCACACAGACACCGTTTGTAGGCCTAGTAAGAGAGAATGAGGGGAAAGCAGCACATTTTATCTCATCCCAACAGCCACTGACTGGCTTATGCAGATCAAGGCAGCGGGGTGCCAGGACAAGGATCAGAATTTATGAGCATCAAAATACCCTTAATTGAAAATTATTCTCATGGAGAAGCTCACTTCTCCTCTTGGATGGTAACCTTCCACAGACAATGTTTAGAAACAAATCATTTGACATTTACAGTCAAGTGAAATATTTTTTCAATACTTATAAAAGGTAACAATGATGGTAGAGGAATTTAAACTGAAAAGTCAGGTTCTTAAAATAAGCTTAGGATTTAGGAGGCAAACTCAGATAGACCAAGGGACCACCTGTGAATTAGAGCACCACAGCAGTTCTTTTCCTTAGCAAATTAAAAAAAAAAAAAGGGAATCATGGTATTCCATATGACATGTACCACACCAGGTACAACATATTAAATATCATATTCAAAATTGTAATAAAATTACCAATATTCTTATTTCAACAAGATTGTCCACTTGAGGGCTATTACCTAAGCTATGTTCCTATCAAATTGTGAGGAGCAAAAAATCTCAAAAGTTAGACAGAATGTAAACAAAACCTCTTGGTATTAAAACATTATCCAATAACAGAGTTTACAAATATTTATAAATAAGTTCTACTGTCTACCTGGCACATAGTAAGTGCTCAGTTCATGGTCTCATCATTATTCTATCAGGGAAATTGCCGAGAGAGTTGCCAAACTGCACCACCAACGCACAAACTGACCAAAACAACGCTTCCTGATGATGGTCTCCAGTTTTAAGAGTTGTGATCCAAAAATTCATTTGAAAATTGGATGCTTGAAATTTGGTTGGAGGCAACAATGTTAATATAAAATAAGTTCCTGGATCGACTTAAAAAATAGAGTTAAGTCATAATACAATCGAGGCACAGTACCCACACTCTTTCACCTGCACTTAAACAACAGTGTAAAAGGCTCAGGAAAATATAGGCAACCAGGCAATCGTACTTTATACCCCATCTCAAAGATAAAAGATTTCCAAATAGTGGTTAATATTTCTGTACAGCAGGGGCCATCTAAATCAGTCACTCTCTGTGTATTCTGACTTCAGGAAGAATGAACTGGTGAAGCTCAGAGTCTTCGGAACCTCAGTTTTGTGCTAAGGACTGGATGGATATACAGGGCAATAACCATGGGTGTTTTACTCCTTAAGTCTTCTTTCAGCATATACTTTAAAATAAGTCAATGGCTGACAGAAGGGTTTATTAGACTTCAGGAATTATCTCTAAATGACAGCTGCGTTAGGAAAGGTGTGTTTTGTTTTGTTTCTGATGCTGCCAAGCAATTTCTAGGTCCTAGGCTCAAATTGGTCTGGTTTCTCATATATATGTATAAATTTATTGTAAAATAGATATTGGCTAATCATATATAGAGAATATGTATCTATAGTAGAATAAAAACTAGTATGCTTTTCTTTGTTATAATCTGAACACATACTTAGTTATGCCATAGTAATTTTCTGCCACAGAGACAGTGGGAATCGCTCTTAAAATAATTCAACTGATTTGTTCTTAATTTGAAGGGTTAACACTCTCAACTATTTCTGCATTTCTACTGATGCTGTTTTCCATAAGAGTTGCTTATTATCATATCTTCATTTATAATTGTGATATACATTTTTATACCTACAATCTACGATGTGGTCATAGTTATATTTCATATGTGGGACCACCAACTTTTTTTTCCAAAGTTGTCTAGTTCTTACTTTAGTCAAACTTGTGGTTTGACTAAATCCATGTAAGCTACTTTACCTTTCTTAGAGAAAAAAATCCATGTGTTACATGTAACTATTCCTTAAAAGAGCAAAACTGATGATCTTGCCTCAAAATCTTACTTTGCTTCAAATAATGACAGAATTTAGAGATTTTGAGGCAGGATCATTGTTTTGATTGAGATACGAATTTTTAGTAGAGAACCCATTTGTTCTATGTATGTTTTGCTCTTTTAAGATTCTACCTAAGAGCAAGAGAAATTTCTAATAAGCTCCTTGAATGTGGATATTTTTATCTTTTCAATATTTAACACATTAAATATTGAGAAAACAATACAATATTTGATCTACATATAAATTTTGAACTATACACCTCAAAGAATTTTTTGGCTATTCAAGCAGTATGTAATTTTTACTACTAGATTTTCAGAGTAAAGTATGGCAAATATTTACTAAATGCCTCATATGAACAACCTGGTGTTCACCAGTTTTTCAAGAGCTGACTTGAAGAAATGCAGAAAATTAGAAAGTGTATGCATAAATGTACATTACACAAGAGCCCAGAACTTCTTTTTGTGTTACTTTTGTGTTACAAAAGGAAAAGCGTTTTCCATAATTTATTATGAATTCCACAAATGCAAAAACTTCTTTTTCACTTTGGCTGTTTTCATTACATGCATATTGCCTCCAAGCTCTTCCATCCCTTCAGTTAGCAACCAACCTAAACTCACTGTCTTTTTAGAGGCAAATTGCAACACATCACTTCAATTAAACTCAAAATATTTCTGCCACAATTCCTATTCAAAGATCTTTTGGAATAAGTTTTCACACTCTTCATAGAAGACAAGATGACTTATTAATATATACAACTCATGTTTCATATTTCAAATTCATTTTGATCCTTCGTAACTATCGTGCACTTACAAACTTTTACATCCTTGGAGCATTCCCTATGTATTTTATAATGCCTTAACTTTTTTAAAGAGTACTCTAAATAATCCAATGATCATTTTTTTCCATAAATTAAATGGCCTAAAATAAATTTTCCCGCCTTTTCATTACTGACACACAATTTTTGAAGATGGAAAAAAAGTCTCTCCAAAAGGTTTGTTATTTTAAATTATGTGACTCTAATACTAATTTTCAAATCTTGAGTATATAAATAAATTTTAAATGACTAATTTTATTTATTCACTGATCAAGTCAGATTTATGACCTCCCCTCCCCATTCCAGCTACTGTGTTTTGAATGCAGCAACCTCAATTGTAACAGAAGAAACATCTGTTGCTTTTTTCTTCATCAGGGCTTTCCTAACTGAAAGAAGGCCTTCTGCGCCTGGCCGCCCTCCCACTCCCCCAACCTACCCACACTAAGTGCCTTAAAACTTTTTTTTTTTTTAAAGTAAATGTTATTATTTAAAATTTTGCTGAATCTCAGAGTTTGTGAAGAAAGATTCACTACTTTTTATTAAGCTCAAAGAATGACTAAATTCCATATACATCAAAAAGAGATGTATGTGGCTGATGTTTAATTGTAACTAAAATGCAGACTTCAAAAGTATACTTGATCAACTGAATCAAGTTGTCACACATTCCAGGCTCACTCAGAATTGCTCAGAGTTTTTTCTTCATGGTATCCAGATTCATATAGAATACTGTATGCTATATTTTCTTTGCCAACTCAAAGCTAACATAATGGCAGTCACTGCCCCAAGAGGCAGACACCAAATGGTGCCACCCACACTCTCACACTGTGCCTCATAATAAACCATAAAGCAGTGGAATGCACCGGTCCCTTTATGAGCAAACAATGCCTGAGCTTCATTAGAATACAGCTGACATTTTCAAAGCACAAATACTTTTAAGAAAAATGTACTAGAGAAAAGGAAGGAATGAAACAGTTATAAAAGCTAAGAATATAAATAAATATAGTCAAGTGTTGGGTTTATTCCTAATGATCCTGAGGAAACATATTTTGCTGCTGATAAGTTAAATGTTCCATAAATGGAAAAAAATGTAATAGTTAAGAGCAAAGTTTATTTTATTAACTACTGGAAAGAAATGAAAGTAAAGATTATCATTTGAATTGCTTTCAGAAGTAGTAACATTAAGTATCTTTAAAATCATTCAATTCCTCAACTGCTTCTTTAGCTCTTTGAATGAAAAACACTGAGCTCCAGAATTATTTTCACATTTTAATTATATTATATAAGTAACTGAGTGATAAACTAAGCTAACTCTACCCCTCCCCCCCAGCCCACCCCAACCCCCATGTCCTGTAGTTTTCCTGTCTGCAACAAGCAGGGACGTCTTGATTTCAACTTGCCCTTAGGTATTTATCAATTTAGCATTGCTGCTGTTTAAAGAACATAAAGCAAACACTGCAAAAACTCACCCAGCAATAAGAAACAAAATGATCTCTCTTACCTGGTCTAAGGAAGCATGCCTCTCACTGCAGTACCAACAACACTCTACAGTCTTTGTTACCATTCAGTGGAAACTTGAGACTGTGTCAGACATAAGCAATCGAGCTCAGAAAAGCTCCATTTTAAATACTCCCCAGTAAAACGAAAAAGATGCTCAAGAAAACTGTTCAGTTAGTTAGTGGCTTTAAAAAGACATCTGAACACTGTCTAACATAACAAAGACACCTCAAAAGAAACTGGAAACTGAGGTCTGAACAGACCAAAAGCAGCCTTTTAAGGAGCCTTAAAAGTATTGCTTTCTTATTAAAGTTTTTTTTTTTTTTAAAATATGCTTCAAATAAAAGGGGTGAAATGGTGAAATGCCTAACTCTAAGCTAACAATTCTCTAAAGATTACTTGAATTTTAACTAGCTAAAAAACAAGGTTAAACTTACTCATGAAAGCCGAATAATTCGAATGATATATTTCATGGTATTTGCTGGCTCTGTAACAGTCATGAAGCAGGAGATCTGAATGCATCTTGAAAGCAGAGCAAAAGCGCCGTGAGTTACAGAAAAACAAAAATGGGAAAAAACGCTTGAAAAGTTGGTCAAGGCTTTTTGAACCTGTAATAACTGTCCACCTCTTCTGAAGGGGGGTGTGGGGTGTGGAACAGCCCTGGCCCAGCCCCCTGAGATAGGAGGCTATGCTTCACTGCCAAAATGAATGACAGCCCATTTCTGATATCAACACAGAGCAGCTTAGTTATGTCTATTTTTTCCCGTTACTTTCCTCACACAGAAATTCTAAGATTTTCAGGTTACTACCTAAGGAGCTCTGGTAGCGTAGTGCCTAAGGCACTTGACTGCTAACCAGAAGGCTGGCGGTTCAAACCCAACAGCCACTCCTCGGAAGGAAGGTTGAGCAATCTACTTCCGTAGTGATACTGCATCGGAAACCCAAGGAGGGGTCGCTATGAGTCGGGTTCGACTCGACGACACATAACAACAACAACAACAATCATCTTACTCAGTTTTTCTCAGCAGGAACTAGAACCAAAGATGACCTCTTATGTTCCTTTCCAAATCTATTCCTTGTAAAATCAAGTAACCCAAAGACTAATAAGCTTTTCCCGCATCCTGTGGGCACAAGGAGAAACAAAAAGTGGGTAGCAAACATTAACAATCAGGTAACCAAGATCACAGAATTTTTAACTATATAGGTTTTCAAATAATTTACAGAAGTATATATCTACAATTATGCAACTTCACAACAATAACCACTTCAATCTATGGCAATTTACTGAATGCCTACTATGAGCCAAGCTCTATTTGGGTCCCAGGGAAAGAGCAGCAAACACCACAGAAAAAAAGCTAAACAAAAATCCCTGACTTACTTTACCTCTCAGTTCCCTCTACCATATAACCCTTCTAAATGAATAAAGTACCTTTCCTTCTTTGATTAGTTACCACCCAATTTGAAAATATCTTCAGGAGGGCAGGGATTTGGAGTTTTGTTCAGTGCCCTATCCCCAACTGTCTAAAATAGGCCTGTTAGACACCCAAGTAAATACATATTGAATGAAATAGATCAAAATAGAGCTTTTTGTTAAACTTTTATTTTGCAATCAGACTATGTACCATGTATTACACTTAGATGTATACAGTGATACACCAACAATGATGCAGTGTATATAATCTAAATTAAAGAGGGTTGTAAACATGTATTAGGGAACATGGGCACAAAAATGATTAAGTGGCTGCTAAATGAAAGGTTGGAAGTTCCAACCTACCCAGTGGCTCTACAGGAGGAAGTCCTGGTGACCTATCTTTGCAAAGATTATAGTTAAGAAAATGTTATGGGCAGTTCTACTCTGTTAGATGGGGTCGCTATGAGTCGAAATCGATTTGATAGCACCTAACAACAACAAATACATACAGTTTAAATAAAACTGAAAATGCAACCTATATGATCCTGTATCTTTTCAGATTCACTGTGTGAGATCATTACAAAATTTAA
Organism: Orycteropus afer afer; assembly: GCF_000298275.1. Classification (NCBI taxonomy): domain Eukaryota; kingdom Metazoa; phylum Chordata; class Mammalia; order Tubulidentata; family Orycteropodidae; genus Orycteropus; species Orycteropus afer. The sequence continues at coordinate 6,240,884 of NW_006921775.1, forward strand.
AGGAGTCAGATAAAATTATAGAAACTAGTTTTTGTGGATGGTCAGATTTGGAGGGTACTTTTGAATAAAAAGAGAAACTTGGAAATTATATAGATTCCAATCAGTTTTGTGTATTAAAATCTCATCTGTTTACATTTATTTATATACTCATATTGGGAAATAATTTTAAACTCCCCATCCTGCTGCTTAACATCATTCTTGACCAGTGCCATGGAAAGAAAATAACGGCACATGGGTCAAATGAGAAGTGCTTGCCCATGTCACCCAAGGCCAGGATATTCAGGGGGAAGACAGGGTCACATCTACTTTGCTACATTCTTAAAGCCAAAGGAAATTTCCAGGTTCTCAAATACATTCATCATACTTCTGGATATTAGAGTAGTCCTCTGGAGAGATGGACAATGATTACTAGTTCAAATATATAAACTACCTAGTATCTTCACACATTTGATATATGTTCTAACATAAACCTAACAGCAACCCAAGATCAGGAAGAAATATAATGACTGAGGTCAAGAGTCATTAAATGGGTAGGGCCAAAGTAGGATTCTATTGTTCCTGTAGAAAGAATTTTCCTTCTCTCTAATCACCATTCCAAGTCCCTGGGTGGTGTCAACAATTAACATGCTCAGCTGCGAAACAGAAAGTTGGAGTTTCAAGTCCACCAGAGGCACCTCAGAAGAAAGGTCTAGTAATCTAATTCCAAAAAATTAGCCATAGAAAATCCCACAGAACAATTGCCTCCCTAGCCATAAACCCAAAAGAACTGGATGGTGCCTGGCTACCACACTGAACTTGTAATCAAAGATTCTACAGGAGAATCTTGAGCAAAAGGGGAAAAATACAGAACACAATTTCAAATGTTCACAGAATCCAGATTTTTTAGAGCCATGGAGGCTGGATGAACCCATGAAACTATTATGCTAAGATAATCTTTAAACTTAAAACCAAAAATATCCCCTGAAATCTCCTTAAAACCAAACAATAGTTTACCTCAAATAGTAAAAGATCATCTGCCTTGAGCATTGTGGTCCTTTAAAATCTATACAGGCTCAAACTGACAACAGCAATTTGAAAGATTACACAGGAAACTTAGGGGGTAGTAAGTTTATGTTAATAGGGGAGGAACAAATCAGAAATGGAGGGTTAGATTGGTTACAAACTTGAAGAATGTAATCAATATGTTATTGAATTGTACATGTAGAAATTGTTGAACTGACATATGCTGTACTATGTATATTCTCAACAATGACAAAAACAACTTGCCTATATATAAAAGAAAATCCTATAGCACACAGTTCTACACTGGCATACACAGAATTGTCATGAGTCAATAGCAACTGGTTTTTTAACCACCATTCATTTCTTCCTTCAACAAATACTTGTTGTTGTTATGTGCCGTCGTCGAGTCGAACCCGACTCATAGCGACCCCTCCTTGGGTTTCTGAAGCAGTAGCACTACAGAAGCAGACTGCCCCATCTTCCTTCCGAGGAGTGGCTGGTGGGTTTGAACCGCCAGCCCTCTGGTTAGCAGTCAAGTGTCTTAGCCACTATGCTACCAGAGCTCCAACAAATACTTATTGAGCACCAATTACGTATAAGGCACTGAGCTAGACAGTAAACTGACCTGCTCCCTATTGTCTACTCCACAGATCTAGCCTTCAGGCTTTCTATCCCTCCACCTGTTTCCCTCCTACTGATTGTCTTCCTTTCCAATGCCCCTTCTTCAGTTCATGATCCTTCATTCACACTGCCTTTCAATCGACCACGTATCTTTCTCTGTGTTCCTTTGCTACTGCACGACACAGTGCGGAGAAATTCATAGAACTTCCTACTGGCATAATAAAATGAATCTCATGTAGGTCCTCACAAACAATTTCTCCTTAATCTTTCAGAGAAATCCATTTAAAACAGTAATCTTTCATAGAAATCCATTTAAAACAGTTGCCTGTCAAGTTACCTAGAACTCATGTCATCACATGTCATGTCAGAACAGAACTGTGCTCCACAGGGTTTCTTTTTTTGCTCTACAGGATTTCCCATGGCTGATTTCTCAGGAGAAGAATGCCTAGTCTTTCTTCTGCAGTGTCTCTGGGTGGATCTGAACCTCAAGCTCTCGGTTTGTAGCCAAGTATGTTAACCACTTGCACCCCCCCTGCAAAAACAAACCAAACAAACTCACTGCCATTGAGTCAAATCTGACTCATAGCAACCCCTCCTTGGGTTTCCAAGGCAGTACCAGAGCTCCTGCACCACCCAGGGATTCCATTTTAAACAACACATTAACTACAACTATTGATTATCTGGAAAACACCAAAGATACGCTTTTCTCTAAATTTATTAGCTGAGTTATTTTGAGTGGAGTTTGCTATGTTTATTAACAACCTGACCAAATATTACCCAAAATATTTACACAGGCAAAAATGATACTATGATAGCATAATAGTAGTTTTTTTTCGGGGGGAGGGCATGCCTGCTAAATATACCTACCTACCAGATTCATATGAGGGAGTGGAAATTAGTGATGCTGTGCCTATACTAACATTTTCAAGGAAAATGTCTAATCTTCCTGAGGAGGACTATAACTGAAGCAATGGATTCCTACTACCACTTTCACAGGTAAGGCTTTGTTTCTCAAAAAATCACATTAACAGTAACTTCACTTTGCTCACTCCTCGTCTTCATTCTACCCTTTAAATGTAGACATTTTTCAAGGTTTTGTCCTTGATGCTCTTTCAAGACCTGCAATCCCTCTTTAAAGGATTTTACCCATTTGTATGGCTTGCCTATCACACATCTATGTAGATGATTACAAAAAATTATACTTCTAGTGTGTGTGAATTGCTGTATGGAAAACGAATTTCCTCTGTAAACTTTCACCCCAATCACAATAAAAAGTTTAAAAAAAGAAGAAGAAAGTAGTTATAAAATGTAATGGTGTTAACAATAAATTGCCATAGAAATCTGTTTAAATATACACATACACACACAAGAAAAATTATACTTCTACTTCTGCACTGCTCCAAACTCTTATTTTCAATTGCCTATTGTACATCTCTATCTAGATGTCCCACATTTTCAAATGCAATTTCTGCACTATTGAACTCCTTGTCGATCTTCCTTCAGTGCAGTGAATTACTAACATGGCTCTTCTAGCCATCGTCTTTGTGGCTCCCACAGATGGGAAGGTAGAACCAATGCAAATGTGAGGTGCTTGTCACGCAGCAATGGGACTGGATAGCTTATTAATAATGTAAATATGGTATATGGCACCCTTGTGGGGGTGGGAACATGGAAATAAGGTATATGGAATCCTAAAGCGGGGATTCGTCAGTTCTGCCATCTGTTAAGCTTAAAATGAGCCATCCCAAAGGCTGAAAGAAGGATATCACTATCATCAAGAAAGAAGAGTCAGGAGTGGAGTGTCCTTTGGACCTGAGATCCCTGTGCTGGACCTCCTTGACCCAGGAAACAGAGCTATAAAACTTTGCTGAGACAGTGAGAAACAGTGAGAAGCAACAGCAGAGAATGGTGTAGGCAGCAGACCCTGGCAGTAGAGATTTGTACGAGACAGAGTGGTAGGCTTCTCAGCCCATACAGCAAGAAAGCTTAGTGTCTTCGGGTAGGCTTGCAGAAGTGGGGTGCCTCCCTGGGCACCTATTGGCAGAGGTAAAAGAGCTTTGTAACATGTGCCTGAGCAAGGCAGAGGCCAGGTCAGGAGGCCAGGGGGCAAACAAAGAGAAGTGTGCTTTGGGTATGGCTGTGGGAAGCCTTTCCTGATCGAAGAAGTGTATCCTGAGCATTCCTGATCCTGAATTGTAACCTGTTTTTTCCCTAATAAACTCCACAATTGAAAGTATTGTCTGTGAGTTCTGTGTAGCCACTTCAAAGAATTATCAAACCCAGCAGAGCAGTAGAAAGTGTTGCTGGGCGGAACAGTTGGTAAAAATATTGGAGGGTAGCAGCATATCTGACCTCTGTCTCATAGGAACCAGCCTTGAGCTGTTAACCTTGATCCTTCTTCCCCCTTGTTGAAGTTAGAGGAGGTCAGATGCTGCTCCCCCACACTTTTTTCCACTTCCCAAGCCAGCAGTACATCTTCCTATGTTCCCATTCTTGTTAAAGACATCATCATACAGAAGTGAAAGTGATTTTCTATTCTTGCCTCTTCCTCACCATCTAAATGCCCATATTACTTCTTTTCATTTTTCTAAAACACATGTCTTTCCCTTGGTTTAAAAACAAACGAGAAAAGAAATGCAACTTCTGATGGCTTTCAAATGTCTAGAGCTGTGCTGTCCAAAATGGTAGCCTTAGGCACATGTGTCTATTTAATATGATTAAAATAGTCTCTATGGAAGCCCAGATAATAGAAATACAAGAAGACATTAAAACAATAGAATTAAGGGTGAGGTCCAGGAAGATGGCAGACTAGGCAGACAAGCTACCCAGAACCCTTATAACAAAGACAAGAGAAATCAAATGAAACAGATACAGAAGATAATCCTGGAACCCTGAACTTCAAAAGAAAGGATAAAGAATGAGATCAAATATCAACTAGAAGAAGAAACTGAATAAAAACAGTGAACAAGGAAGTAAACAGAGTTGTGAATTCTCCAGTGACATGACACAGCATGGACATTTTAAATTTTTGCAAGCAGCTTTCCATTCAGGGCAACAACCTGATAATTGGCTCTGCTCACCAAGGACTGCACAGGTGCTCATGCTGGTAGAAGGACCAGAAATGTGCAATCTTCCATTTACTCACCATACCCTCCTGGTGGTAACTTATAGCCTCCCCGACATCTACCCACCTTCCAGACCAGCAATAACTGCATTCTGAGCTGGGCACCCTTCCCCTAGCTGCTTTCTGGATTGGAGAGAACTTCTTTTGGGACCAGACACCCTGAACCTGAACTACATTCTAGGCAGGCAGGAACATCTTCCAGGACTACCATTCTGCCTCCATTTGCCAGGAACTCCTTTTGGAATGAGGTGCCCTGCCCCTGCTCCCTCATTTGATGGCTGAAACATCAATGAGGTGCCCCACACCCCAGTTTTCTCCTTTCTTTTTTTCACTCTTTTCTTTTCCTTCCCTTGTTTGTGCTTTTTCTTTCTCTTATTATTTCTCTTACTTTTTTCTCTTTTTGGCTTATTTTTCTCTTTTCTTTTTTCCTTCCTGATTTTCTTTACATTTCCACTATTTTCTTTAACTTTTTTTTCTTCTTTCTTTTTTTTTAAAAAAATGTATTTTCTTTTTGTTGCTATTGTCATTTTTCTCTTTTTATTTAATATTTTCTTTTTTTGTTGTCATTTTAAATATTTTCCTCTTGCTTTTCCACCCCCAACACCTGGCCGGAGACAGCAACTGTGCCCACATTGCCCAGCTGGAATTGCACCTTCTGCAGCCTGACCCACCAGGCAAAGGCCACCATCCACTCCTAGACAACCTGATCAATGACCGACCGCAGCCAACACCAGTCAAACCCACCTTCAATTGCTCTACACAAACATTGAACAGAGAACTACACACAAACTCCCACACTCTATCATAGGAGATGGGTGGTAAATGCCTGCCTAACTGCTGCCAAACAAGTGAGCAGGTAGCACATTCGCTTGCTCACTCGGATATATCAAAACAAAGCAAAAATCAAGAAAAAAAAAGACTAAAATCAAAGATTGGAAAAAATATATCAAGCAAATGGTAATAAAATAGAGCAGGAAAGGTAAGAGAAATTTCTAATAAAATAGACTTTGAGGCAAAATACACCATAAGAGATAAGGAAGGACATTATATAATGATTAAAGGGACAACTGAACAAGGGAACATAACCATAATAAATACCTATATACTCAATAAAAGAGCCCTAAAATACATAATTTAAACTTTAACAGAACTGAAAAGAGAAATAGCCAACTCCACAATAATAGCAGGAGACTTTAGTAAACCACTTTCAATGAGGGACAGAACAACTAGGAAAAAAACTCAACAAACACACAAAAGAACAAAACAACACAAGCATCCAACTTGAACTCATACACATATACAGAGCATTCTATCCAACAACAGCACAATATACATTCTTTTCCAGTGTACATAAAGCATTCTCCAGAATAGACCATATGTTAGGCCACAAAGCAAGCCTCAACAAATTTAAAAACACTGAAATACTGTAAAGAATCTTCTCCTATCACAATACTATAAAAATATGAACCCAAAAATACAAAGATTAAGGAGAAAAAAATTTAAACACATGGAAATTGAATAGCATCCTGCTTAAAAACTACTGGGTAAAAGAAGAAATAAATAATAAAATTTTAAAAACTTCCTTCAATCAAATGAGAATGAAAACATAGCATATCCAAAGCTTTGGTACACAGTAAGAGCAGTGTTCAGAGGACAATTTATAGCCAAATATGCACAATTTCAAAAAAGAAGAAGCAAAATCAATACCTTAAGTCAACATCTCCAATAAATAGGGAAAAAAAAAAAAAAAAGGCAGCAAAATAAGCCTACAGTCACCAGAACAAAAGAAATGATAAAGCTCTGAGCAGAAGTAAATTACAAAGGAAAACAATAAAAAGAAACAAGACAAGAAGATGGGTCTTTGAAAGAATTAATAAAATCAACAAACTACTGGCAAATATAATAAAGGAAAAGAAAGGGAGGCAAAAGACATGAATAAGAAATGAAATGGGTGATGTCAGAACACAACCACCTGAAACAAAAAAGGTAACAACAGAACACCATGCAGAACTGTGCTCCAACAAATTTGAAAGCTAGAAAAAATGGGCAAATTTGTAGAAACACACCACCTACCTAAACTAACACAAACGACAGCAAAAAATTTGAACTGACCCAGACAAAAAGGAAGAAATTGAACAGCTCATACCAACAACAACAACAAAACTTCCAACAAAATGAAGAAAGCTTCACTGGCAAATAGTACCAAACATTTACAGAAGAGTTGACACTAATTTTACTCAAACTATTACAGTGCAGTGTTGTAAATTACCTAGTATGGCTTTTCTAGCCATAAGTCTTTGTAAACTCCATGGTGGAATTTGCTGTTAGCAACTGAGGAGCTCTTGATTGTAAAAGTTATCCACCTGGAGTATCTCTGTTGAGAGTGGCACAAAGCAATGTTCTGGAAAGTTCACTCTCTCTCAGGTGCTTAGAATTCTGATGTTATGATTGGTTAGTTTGGCCACTCTGCCAGCCTCAAAAGGAGGCCTCCTAGAGGCAGAAGAGGTCTGACTCCTGGCTCAGAAAGACATGCTGCTGAGAGAAACACACGCTGCTGAGAAAGAGACACTGAGAGACACATGCTGCTGAGAGACAGAGAGACACGCATTGCTGGGAGAGTGGCTGAGAGAGACTATTGGCTGAGAGATGGCAGGCTGAGAGATTGAGCGTTTTTTCCTGAACTTTAATTGTAGTTGGGTACTTCCCTAATAAACCCCATAATCTGTGAGTTCTGTGTGGCCACTGCAGTGAATATTGAACCCAGCAGAAAGGTGGTGAGTGCTGTGGGAGGAATGGTTGGTGTCAGGGTTGGTGAAAGGGCTGGAGGGAGGTAGCATGTCTGGCCTCTCAGGAATAGGCCTTGGGCTACTGATGATGATTCTGTCTTCCTCTTGTGGGGTAAAAGAAGGTCTGGAGATGTGGCCTCCTTGCCTCTTTGGCAGTTGGTGTCAGAAGCAGTGGGATTCACTGCAGTGGCTCCAGACTCACAGAAGCATGAGACTTTGTAAAAGAAAGAAGGAAGGGGCCTGGGAAGTGAAACACTGGATTCTTAGAGGGCTACTTTGGTGTTATCATCGCTTAGAGGAGATAATTGATCCAGAGGCTAGGGCTTTTGGTTACACCCAGCCAAAGACCCAAGGCCATATGCATAGAATGGGATTGTAATCAAGGTGAAGAAAGGAACATGGAATGTTTTAAAAAGGATTATGTGTTTTGGATTATGTGTTTACTTGAATGTACTAGGGGTATTGAATGTCTCTTACCTGCTTGTACATTAGAAATGATTATGGGGTGTGGATAATAGAGAGCTTGTAAGTCTGCCTTCAGCTGATAGTTGATTGGATATGTTTAAAAGGGGAAATAGAATTTGCCCAGAAGAAACACAAGCTTTTGTTTTAAGCCCTGTGTGTAGAGAGTACTAGGAGCTTAGGTAGAAAACCTGAGCCCCACCCAGTACTGCTGAGGGAACGGAAGATTTGCATTTGAAGAAAGGACCTGAAAGGGGGTGGTGGTGGAGAAAAGACTGTTTGGCTTTTTGAATTTTAAGGAAGCATTTAGGCTTTGGGTGCATCAAGGCAGGAAAGTCATGATCCATGAGAGAAACTCCTTCCAGGATTGGAAGTTAAAGGAAGCCAGTGAGCAGTAGGCTTGTATGTTGCTCGCTTTTTATCATTTGGGTCCACTTGAGTAGAAATGGGGGAAGTGCAGCAAAGAAGAAATGGGTTGAGTTTGGTACTCTTTGACCTAGGCCATGGAGGCTGGGGATGAGAGGAAGGGCTGGCTGGTCTGAAGTGCAAGGAGTTGTGAGCCTATGGGCATTGAAATAGTCCCTGAGGACTGAAGATGTGAGAGAAGGTGCTGGCTGGTCTGAAGTGAAGGGAAGAGTGTGACTTCCAAACTCGGCAGCTGGTACCCAGGACCTAGCTGGGATGCCTAAGGCTGAGCTGATCAGAACCCGACCAAATGAAGAGCAAGGTGTTTGACATTGAGCTGGTATGTTAAGTTGCTGCAATCTGATGGCTTGTGCTGGGCTGGACTTTGCTTGTTTAAGGATCGAGATGCCTGAAGTTTCCAAGCAGAACAGAAGATTCTCCAGAGAGAAAGAACCATGCTTGTCTCTTCAGAGTACTGGTTTGATAGGGATGGGCAAATTAGAAATTGGCTATTTAAAATGTGGGGAGATAAAGGCATGAAGTGGCTGGCTTACACACTTTTATGGGTGTGGTTATTCTTAAACTGATGGTGAAGTGGATGTTAATTTTTGAAGTATAAAAGGGATGGGATAATGGCTAGAAAAGCCGGGGGGGGGGGGGCCTGCGGTGTAGTAAAGTAACTGGTATGGCTTTTCTAGCCATAAGTCTTTGTAAACTCCATGATGGAATTTGATGTGAGCAACTGAGGAGCTCCTGATTGTAAAAGTTACCCACCTGGGGTATTTCTGTTGAGAGTGGCACAAAGCAATGTTCTGGGAAGTTCACTCTCTCTCAGGTGCTTAGAATTCTGATGTTATGATTGGTTAGTTTGGCCACTTTGCCAAGTTCAAAAGGAGGCCTCCTAGAGGCGGTAGAGGTCTCTCTGACTGCTGGCTAAGAAAGACGTGCTACTGAGAGAAATGTGCTCCTGAGAAATGTGCTGCTGAGAAAGAGACACTGAGAGACATGCACTGCTGAGAAAGAGACACACACTGCTGAGAGAGACACGGAGAGACATGCATTGCTGGGAGAGTGGCTGAGAGAGACTGTTGGCTGAGAGATGGCGGGCTGAGAGATTGAACGTTTTTTTCCTGAACTTGAATTGTAGCTGGGTACTTCCCTAATAAACCCCATAATCTGTGAGTTCTATGTGGCCACGGCAGTGAATATTGAACCCAGCAGAAAGGTGCTGAGTGCTGTAGGAGGAACGGTTGGTGTCAGGGTTGGTGAAAGGGCTGGAGGGAGGCAGCATGTCTGGCTTCACAGGAATAGGCCTTGGGCTACTGATGATGATTCTGTCTTTCTCTTGTGGGGTTTGAGGACGTCAGGAGATGTGGCCTCCTCACCACTAGCATCCAGAAAATAGAAAAAGTAGGAAACACTCCTGAATTCATGTTTTGAAGCAAGTATAACTTTAATGTAACAAAACCAGGCAAAGATGCCACTGAAAAAGAAAGTTATAGACCAGTATCTTACATGAACATAGATGCAAATATTCTCAAAAAAATCCTAGCCAAAAGAATCCAACAACATACTGAAAAAATAATGTATCATGACCAGATGAGATTCATACCAGGTATGCAAGGATGGATCAACATTACAAAATCACCGTAATCCACCATATAAATAAGACTGGAAGGAACTACATGTTCATATCAATCGATGCAGAAAAGGCATTTGACAAAATCCAACATTCATTCACCCAACGAAATAGGAATAGAAGGGAAATTCTTCAACCTAATTAATGACATATATATAAAACCAGTATCTGACATCAGTCTCAATACAGAGAGACTGAGAGCATTTTCCTTGCAAACAGATACTAGACAAGGATGTCCTTTATCTCCACTTCTATTCATTATTGTATTAGAAGTCCTAGACAGAGTAATAATGCACAAATGGGAAATAAAAGGCATCCAAATTGGCAAAGAAGATGTAAAACTATCTCTTAATTGCAGGTGGCATAATCCTATACTTAGAAAATCCCAAGGACTCAGCAAGAAAAATACTGGAATTTTTTGAAAGATTAAGTGAAGTGGCAGTGTACAATATCAACATAAAAAATCAGTCAGATTCCTTTACATTAACGATGACAACTCCGAAAAATAAATCAGGAAAACAATACAATTTACAATAGCCACCCAAAAGATCAAGCAATCAGAAATAAATCTCACCAGAGACACAAAAGATCTTTATGAAGAAAACTACATTACTACAGGAAACCTGAAGAGACAGATTTACATAAATGGAAGAATATACTGTGCACATGTATAGGAAGAAGGAACATTGTGAAAATGTCAATACTACCCAAAGCGATCTACAGATGAAATGAAATCCTGACCCAGATTCCATTATGCTTTACCAAGCATGATAGCCTTCTCTAGGGACTGGTCCTTTCTGACAACATGACCAAAGTAGGTGAGGCAAAGTCTGGCCATTCTCACTTCTAAGGAGCATTCTGATTGCACTATGCACTATGAAGTAAACACTATGCTTCAGTGTTTACTTCATGTCTTGAGGCTCTGCTATTAGGTACATATATTTGTAATTGTTATATTTTCTTGATGAATTGACACTTTCATCTTTATATAATGCACTTCTATGCCTCTTGAAACAGATTTTGACTTAAAATATATTTTGTCTCATGTTAACATAGCCACTTTAACTCTTTTTGCTACTGCTTGCATGGAATATTTTTTTTCCATCCTTTCACTTTCAACTTTATTGTATCTTTGGGTTTAAGATGTGTCTCTTCTACATAGTATATAAATGGATCATGTTTTTTTTTTTAAATCCATGTCTCTACTCTCTGCCTTTTTTTTTTCTTCTTCCTAACTTCTTATTGTAATTTGGGTGTAGGTTTATAAAACAAATTAGTTTTCCATTCATCAATTCATATACATTTTCTTTCCTGCTTTTGAGTGTAGTTCCTACAATGTTACATTATTCATCCCACTTCCTCCCTGTGTTTCTCATTTCCATCCCTCTTTCTTTCCTATCCCTTCCTGCCTTCTGAACTTTGTCCTTGGGCAGATGCTGCCCTTTTGATCTAGAATGGGTGGATTGTTCTAAGGAGTATGTACCTCAATGGTGTTCTTGTTAACTTGACTTGTCTGTTACTGTTTGGCTGAAAGTTGAGCCACTAGGTGAGCTCAATTCCACAGTTGAAGACTAAGTCCCATATCCTTGGGGGTTCCAGCAGTCTCTAGACAATTAGTGAAGCTGGTCTTTTTTATGATTTTGAGTACCCTCTGCCTTTTAATTCAAGCATTTAGTACATTTACATTTAAAGTAATTATCAGTAAGGAAGGACTTCTGCCATTTTGCTGTTTGTTTTTATGTGTGTGTGTTAACCATTTTTGTTCTTCATTTCCCCCAAAATTGTCATCATTTGTGTTTAGTTGATTTTTTTGTTGTGAACCTTTTTTATTCCCTGCTCTTAAGCTTTTTTTTTTGTTTGTGTGTATGTATATATTTTATTTATTTATAAATATTTTGTCGTGTTTTCAGTGACAATTTACACCGCAAATTAGGTTCACATTTAGCAATTTCTATATTTATTGTTCAGTAACTTGGTTATGTTTTCCACATTGTGTCAACATTCTCATTTTTCCATTCCAGTTGTTCTATTTCATTTAATCTAACTTCCTTTCCTTCTCTCCATGCTGCCCCCCCAACCTTCTCATCCTTGCTTTAGGGTGTATATTGACCATTTGGATTTATATAGATGATTTTCTTTCTTTCCTTTTTTTTTTTTTTTTTTTAAGGAACACATTACCCACAGGTGACATTGTTTATTTTATGAACTAACCTATTATTTACTGAAAGGTGACCTTTGGGAATGGTTTCAATTCAAAGTTTAAAAGGCATCTCAAGACAACAGTCTTGGGCATTCCTCTAATCTCTATCCATTACAGTAAGTCTGGCCTTTTTGTTTTGTTTTAAGTCAAGTTTGTCCTACAATTTTCTTCCATTCTATCTGGGAACCTCCATTGTGTTCCTCATCAGAATACTCAGTAGTGATAGCAGAACACTGTTTTGTTCTGGTTTCAGGATAGATGAGGCTGTGGTTCATGTAGGCGATTATTCCTGTAGACCAAATTCTTCTTTGAATCTTTGGTTTCCTTTTTCTTTTTTTACTCCAGACAAGTAGAGACCAATAGTTGCATCTCAGATGCTGCTTGTAAGCTTTGTAGACTCCAGATAATTCTTACTAAACTACGATGGAGAACATAAACTTTATGGACTATTCTGTCCTAATTGACCATGTTGTTCCATGATACTATGGGCCTTCAAACCCAGTAAATCAATCCTATGAGGTGTTCGGTTATTTCTGGAAACGATGATTGTGCTCCCTGTGTGTTTATTACAAATATGAATAAATATGCACCATATACAAACACACATACACATATGTCTACAGATACACCTTTAGGTGAACATGTATATACATACATATACCTTCCTATGCGCATATATGCATACATACCTCCTATGCAAACACTCACATACTTTTTGGCTGTTACTGCTATTGTTGCCAAATTGTGTATTTTACAGCACTTACTAATAATGCCTCTTATTCTTTTGTACTTCTCAGTGTCATCATTAACCTTGGTCAATATGTACACACTTCATCCTCATTTAGTGTTGCCTTTTCTGTAATGTGGTAACCATGGTATCAGATCTTGTTTAACTTCAGAGAGAATGAGAATCAACCCAAACCTGATCCCTATGAAGTTAAGGTCAGAAATACCTCAACTCTCCAACCTTTCACCAATTCTGACACCAGATATCCTCCTCAAAGCACTCTCACTTCTATGCTAGGTTTGATCATTTGTCATGATGGCTACATAGAACTCACAGACCATGTTGTTGTTGTTAGGTGCCGTTGAGTTGTCCCCAATTCATAGCAACCCTACATACAATAGAACAAAACACTACCTGGCTCTACACCATGCTCACAATCCTTGCTATGCTTGAGCCCATCACTGTAACTACTGTGTCTATCCATCTCGTTGAGTGTCTTTCCCTTTTACATTAACCCTCCATTTTACCAAGCATGATATCCTTCTCCAGGGAATGGTCGCTTCTGACAACATGACCCAAGTAGGTGAGATGAATTCTGGCCATTCACACTTCCAAGGAGCATTCTGGCTGCACTTCCTCCAGGATAGATTTGTTTGTTCTTCTGGTAGTCCATGGTATTTTCAGTATTCCTCCCCAACACCACAGTTCAAAGGATTCAACTCTTCCTTGGTCTTTCTTACTCACTGCCCAGCTTTCACATGCATATAAGGAGACTGACAGTACCATGGCGTGGGTTAGGCACACTTAGTCTTCAAAGAGACATCTTTGCTCTTCAGCACCGTAAAGAGGTCTTTTTCAGCAGATTTTCCCAGTGCAATACATCATCTGATTTCTTCACTGCTGCTTCCATGGGTGTTGATTGTGGATCTGAGTAAAATGAAACCTCTGACAACCTCAATCTTTTCTCCACTTCTTGTGATGCTGCTTACTGATCCACTTGTGAGGGTTTTTGTTTTCTTTATATTGAGGTGTGATCCATAAAAAAGAATTCTTTAATCTTCATCAGTAAGTGCTTCAAGTCATCTCCACTTTCAGCAAGCAAGATCGTGTCGTCTGCCTATCACAGGTTGTTAATGAGTCTTCCTCCAATCCTGATGCTGTGTTCTTCTTCATATAGTCCAGCTTCTCAGATTATTTGTTCAGCACACAGATTGAGTAAGTACGGTGAAAGGATACAACTCTGACACATTCCCTTCCTGATTTTAAACCATACAGTATCTCCTCGTTCTGCTCAAATGACAGCCTCCTGGTCTATGTACAGGTTCCTCAAGAACACAATCAAGTGTTCTGGAATTCCTATTCTTCTCAATGGTATCCATAATTTGTTATGATCCACACAATCAAATGCTTTTACATAGTCAATAAAACACAAGTAAACATCTGTCTAGTATTCTTTGCTTTGAGCCAAGATTCATCTGACATCAGCAATGATATCCCTTGTTCCATATCTTCTTCTGAATCCAGCTTGCATTTCTGGAAGTTCCCTGGCAACATAATGCTGCAAATGTTTCTGAATTATCTTCAGCAAGATTTTACTTGCATGTAATATTAATGATATTGTTTGAAATTTCCACATTCTGTTGGATCACCTTTCTTTGGAATGGGTACAAATATGGATCTCTTCCAGTCAGTGGGCCAGGTAGCTGTCTTCCAAATCTCTTGGCATAGAAGAGTTAAGTGCCTCCAGTGTGGCATCCGTTTGTTGAAATATCTCAGTAGATAGTCCTTCAATTCCTGGAGCCTTGTTTTTTTTCCCGAACTCCTTCAGCTTTGACTATTTTCTTTAATACCATCGGCTCTGGATCATATGCCACCTCCTGACACAGATGAACATCAATCTATTCCTTTTGGTATAGTGACTCTGTGTATTCCTTGCATCTTCTTCTAATATTTCCTGCATCATTCAATATTTTGCCCATAGAATATTTCCCATAGATTATTGCAATGCAAGGATTGAATTTTTTGTTTAATTCTTTCAGCTTGAAAAATGCCAAGCACGTTCTTCCCTTTTTTATCTTGTTGGTTCTTCCATTTACTTTAGCTACTCTCCATTCATGGGCAAGTTTCAGAGTCTCTTCTGATATCCATTTTGGTCTTTTCTTCCTTTCCTGTCTTTTTAATGACCTTTTGCTTTCTTCATGGATGATATTCTTGATGGCATCCCACAATTCATCTGGTTTTCAGTCACTGGCATTCAATGGGTCAAATCTATTCTTCAGATAGTGTCTAATTTCAGGTGGGATATAATCAAGGTCATATTTTGGCTCTCATGAACTTTTAAAAATTATCTTTAGCTTCATCTTGAACTTGCATATGAGAAATTGACCATCTATTACACCGTCAGCTCCTGGCCTTGTTTTGGCTGAAGATATTAAGCTTCTCTACCACCTCTTTCCACAGATGTAGTCAATCTGATTCCTGTGTATTCCATCTGGTGAGGTCCAAGTGTACAGTGCCATCTATGTTGTTGAAAAAATGTATTTGCAATGAAAAAGTTGTTGGTCTTGCAAAATTCTGTGATGTGATCTCTGACATCATCTGTATCATAAAGACCATATTCTCCAACTACTGGGGTTTTTGTTTCCAACTTTCGTGTTCCAAACACCAGTAATAATCAATACATCCTGATTGCATGTTTGGTCAATTTCTGACTGCAGAAGTTGGTAAAACTTCAATATCCTTGTCTTTGCCTTTGGTGGTTGTTGCAGTTTGATTAATAGTGGTATTAACTGGTTTTACTTGCAGGTGTATGGACATTATCCTATCACTGACAGCACTGTACTGCAGGATAGATCTTGACACATGTTTTACGAACATGAATGCTATGCCATTCCTCTTAAATTTGTCATTGCTAGCATAGATCATATGGTTGTCTTATTCCAAATGGTGAAACTAGTCCATTTCAGCTCACTAATGCCTAGGATATTGATCTTTATGTGTTCCATTTCATGTTTAACAATATCCAATTTTCCAAGATTCATACTTTGTACATTCCATGCTCCAATTATTAATAGATGTTTGCAGCTGTTTCTTCCCATTTTGAGTCATGCCACATCAGCAAATGGAGGTCCCAAAAGCTTTACTCCATTCACGTCATTAAGGTCAACTCTACTTTGAAGAGACAGTTCTTCCCCAGTCATATTTTGAGTGCCTTCTGACATGAGCGGCTCATCTTCTAGTACTATATCTTTCAGTACAAAATGTTTCAGAGCTATTCATAAAGTTTTCCAGTAACATATCAGTGTTTCACTATTATTCATAAGGTCTTTACTGGCCAATTCTTTGAGATGTGGATGGCTCCTTCCTTCTTCCAAGTCTGTGTTAGTCTGGAAGGTCCACTGAAACCTGCCCACCATGGGTGACCTTGCTGGTATTTAAAATACAGGTGGCATAGTCTCCAGCCTCACAGCAACATACAAGCCACCACAGTATGATAAACCAACAGATGAAAAAGCTAGTAGAGCTTATAAATGAATTCAGTAAGGTGTCAAGGTACAAGGTCAACACATAGAAGTCAGCTGGGTTTCTAAACACCAGCAACAAACAATTAAGGAAATTAAGAAAACTATTCCATTTACAATAGCATCTAAAACAATATATTACCTAGAAATAAATCTAACCAGGGAGCTAAAATGCGCGTGCGAATCAAAATCACAATGAAATACCACTTTCTACATAATAGGATGACTATTATCAGAAAAATGGAAAATAACAAGTGTTGGCGAAAAACTAGATTGAAACCCTCATACATTGCTGGTGGTAATGTAAAACAGTGCAACGGCTATGGAAAACAGTATGGCAGTGTGATAGTTAAGGCTGTGTGTCAACTTGGCTGGGCCACGGTTTTGAGTGCTCAGCAGCTGGATTCAGTTATTCCCCATGATGAGATCAGAATCAACCCCATGGTGGAATCTGCTGTGAGGAGTTAATTAGTTCCCTTTGGGGTATGGCCTGCTTCTAGTATATAGGGGGAAACTTTTTTAAAAAAAATTTTATTGTGATTTGGGTGTAAGTTTACAGAGCAAATTCATCTTAAATATAGCAGTTCACATATGGGGAAACTGAGAAAGGCCTCTAGGTTTGGGCACATTTGGCTTTATGGCCTGCCATGTTGTCTGCTGATTTTGAAATGGTTCTTGGACTTGAATCTGCCATGTTGTCTGCTGATCTTGGGATTGTGCCACTTCTCCTGCCAACCCTGGGTTTGTCAGCCTCAGCAGCCGGCAGCCACCTGAGTTAAGAGATGCCTCCAACTCCAGTGGGCCCGAAGCCCAAGGTCAAGGGGCATTTGCCAACCCCTACAGGTGGCAGTCTGAATTTAGACTTCCAGCCTCCTAAACTGTAAGAGAATAAATCCTGTTTGTTAAAGCCATCCACTTGTGATACTTCTGTTATAGCAGCGCTGTTGTTGTTGTTGTTGTTATGTGCCGTCGAGTCGGCCCCGACTCATAGCGACCCCTCCTTGGGTTTCCGAGGCAGTATCACTACGAAGTAGGATTGCCCAACCTTCCTTCTGAGGAGGGGCTGGTGGGTTTGAACCGCCAGCCTTCTGGTTAGCAGTCAAGTCCTTTAGCCTAGAGCACCAAAACAATTTGCTACCGAGGGAGTGGGGTACTGCTCTAACAGATAACTAAAATGAAAAGCAGGAGTGGAGTATGTCCTTGGATCCAAGATCCCTGTGCTTAGACCACAGCAGGGAGACTGTCAGAGACAGCAGCAGCAGCAGCGCTGAAAGACCAGCACAAGACAGAGCAATGGGCTTGGCAGCCTTTGTAGTGAGAAAGTTGAATGCCTTAGGACAGGAAGCTTCCTGGCAGAACTTGAGAGACCAAGGAAATGGGAAGCAGAGCTGCCTCAGCCACAAGGGGCAGGACCATGGCCTCTAGCATTTCAAAGGATGGAATCACCACAGCCTTCTAGTTTCAAAGACGTAGATCTTCACCAACTTGGTTCTGGAGTATGGGGTTACCATACATGAGTAAAAGTGGGATAGGTCCATATCCACTGCCCAAAAATGGGAGGGGAGCTGTCATGCCAAAGGGGCAGAAGAACAGGGCCTGCCAGGCCAAAGGGGTGAGGTTACCACTCAGAATAGGAGACCTGGGCCACTCAATGAAGAGATCGATAGAGGTGCCAAGTTGACAGGGAGTGGAATGTGGTAGTTAAGTCTCTGTGTCACTTTGGCTGGGGCCAGGGGTTTTGAGGGGCTGGGCAGCTGGACGTAATTATCCCTTATGATAAGACTGGATGTGGTATAATCAACTCCATGAGGAATCTGCTGTGAGATGTTAATCTGTGGAAGGGGAGTTGCCTTTGGGTTGTAGCCTGCTTCCAGCATACATGAGAAACTTTGGGAAAGGTATCTAGCTCTTGGCACATTTTGGAACCTGCATTTGACCGAATCTTCATCTCTAGTTCCTGGACTTGAGCCCACAGCCTCTTGTTTGCCTGTTGATCTTGGGATCGTACCATTCTACTTGCTGACCTTGGGTTCCTCAGCCTCAGGAGCCAACAGCTACACAAGTCAAAAGATGCCTCTGGTTCCACTGGGCCCAGAAAAAGAGGCAGAGGAGTAGCCCAAGGTCAAGAGGCCTTCAGCAGCTCCTAGAGCCAACACTCTAAAATTGAATTTTTAGCCTCCTAAAGTGGGAGCTCTGGTAGCATAGTGCCTAAGGCACTTGACTGCTAACCAGAAGGCTGGCGGTTCAAACCCACCAGCCACTCCTCAGAAGGAAGATGGGGCTATCTACTTCCATAGTAATACTGCCTTGGAAACCCAAGGAGGGGTCACTATGAGTTGGGCCCAACTTGATGGCACATAACAACAAACAAAGTGTAAGAAAATAAATTCTTGTTTGTTAAAGCCATTCGTTTGTGAAATATCTGTTACAGCAGCACTGGAAACATGTGGTTTCTCAAAAATGAAAATAAAACTATCATTTAAAAAATAAAACAAAAAACTATCACATGACCTAGCAATTCCACTCATAGCTATATATACTCTAAAGAATAGAAAACAGGGACTCAAAAAGATACTTGTACACTGCAAGTATTATTTATTGTTTATGGCAGCATTATTCACAATAGCAAAGAGGTGGAAACAACCCAAGGGTCTGTCAACAGATGAATGGATAAAAAAAATGTCGTATATACATACAATGGAATGTATTCAGCCATAAAGAGAAATGAAGTTTGGATGCATGCTACTACATGGATGAACCCTGAAAATATTATGGTAAGTGACATAAGACAGAAAAGGATAAAGATGTATGATCTTACTTATATGAAGTATTTGGAATAGGCAAATGCATAGAGAAGAAAGTTAACTATTGATTAAATCATTAACATTATTAATGATTACCAGGGGTGGGTGGAAAGGGAGAAATGGGGAGTTAGTACTTATGGCATACCTAGTTTCTGTTAAGGGTGATGAAAATAATTTGGAAATGAATACCAATGATGGACATGGTGAATGTAATTAATGTCACTGAACTGTACACATAAAAATGGCTTAAATGGCTAATTCTTACATATATTTTACCAGAATTTTTTTTAAAAATTCCATTTCTCAGTCACACTAGCCATATTGCAAGCACTCAACAGTCACCTGGGGCTGATGGCTACTCTATTGGACAGTGCGGATACATAACATTCCATCATTACAGAAAGTTCTACTAGACATCTCTGGTCTAGACAGTAACAGCAAACTACTTAAGACAGTAGTTGAAGTTTTCCTTAATCTGACCCAATCTGCCACCTTTCTAACCTCATCTTATAACAACATCTTTAGTCAAAATTGAGTTAGTGGAGCTCAAAGATTCAAGCAAAAGGCTTTTCAAGATGAAGGAATCCTATGCAAGTACTGTGGAGAAAAACTGACGGGAGAGGAAGAAGATAAAAATACTACAGAGGATGGAAACAGTTCATCAAAGTCCCCACATTAGGGAGGGTTGAAAATAAGGTTTTAGCCTTAGAGAAGGAATATGACACAGGGGAGAAAGCATGAGCACTGGAAGCAAACCACTTCATCCATATTCAAGTATTAGTTTAGGTGTAAGAGATAGAAGCCCAACTCAAATTAGTTTAATTTAAAAAGGAATTAGTTGGTTTGACAAGTTCACAGAATCCAAGAAACAATTAGATAACCAAGAGTCTGGGATGCAAGTGGGCCTCAAAAAGATCAAGATTCAAGGACTGAAAAGTAAGGTTTCCAGAACTGTGTCTGTCTCTCTCTCATGTCAGCATCATTCTCACTAAATGTCAGCATTTTCCACATGGTGGGAAACATGGCCACTGATGTGTTACCAATTTTGTATCTAACATATTCCATTAACCCTTTCTCTCATCCTAGGTCTTAAAATACCAAGGAAGATATCTGTTGGCTGAGCTTGGGTGAGGTGCTCATCCCTGGGCAATGAAATGTTGCCAAAGTGATGAGGTGCTGGGCCAATTAAATGTGGCCAGAAGGACACATCTATGTAAAATGTAGTGGATAGGTAGATGGGGTAGAGTAGTGGAGAAGCTTCTACATATCCTGCAGATGTCCTTTAAAATCACTTACTAGCTGAATTATTCTGAACACATCATTTAAAGATGAGAGGATAAATGGTTCATCAATGATTGAGTAAGAGGTAAAGTCAAGATTAACTCTACATTTTCTGATTCCAATGACTGTGCTCTTTTTATTAGAATATTCCTTAATCATCAGGGACAGGGAAAGGAGAAAGGTTTATTAACTCACCTCTTTAAGACCACACTGTCCTTTTGCAATCGACTTTTGCAATGATTCTTTCTTAAGCAACAAGGGCTTAAGCTTTCAAAGTCATTTACTTCCCTCTTTGGAAACTGTCATTTCCCCCTCTCCACTGAGTCTTTCTTAACATTTAAAATGCATTTAAAACAGAGAAAATCCTTTTCTAACTGCTGCCATACTGAAAATATATCACTTTCTACCTCTCTTTAATGATTGAGTTTTTGAAACTGTGGTATGTATATCCTTATCCCAGCATTCTTGAAATTATTAATTATATTTTAATTCTTCAAAAATGTACCAAGTACCCCCTCATCATAACCTCATGAGAAGACACTGAGGATTCAAAAATCAACAAGATACAGGTCTTAACCTCAAAGAAACAATCCAATCTGGCTTCTGCCCAATTGCTAAATGAAATACTATTGTCTAAAGGAGACAACAAGCTCTGTCTCAAATCTAATAATGTATGCTCGTGCTCCATAACCTTGCTATACTGGACCCTGAAGATCTTAAAATCCCACCTTCTTAGTAATATTAAAACTATCCTCTCTTGGTATTTACAAAGACCACTCCTTCTCTGTTTCTACCCTCATCCTTCCAAACCAGTTCTTCTATGTTTTTGCTTTTCTCATTTCTTGAATTCCAAATGGCTCGACCATGTTCCTGTGTTCTTGCTACACTCTTGTTTCAGAAGGTAATGAGGTAATTTACTATCCAATCTGAGTGATCACTGAGGTGAAAGGGGGAACACAATTAATAATTATTCTGGGTGCACTGCAATGGGCTTCTCATATATATGGCCTTTCTAGCTTTGAGTTTATAAATAAATAATTGGTTGGGACACCACTTGCCCTGTGATTTTACATATTTTGCAGGGATTGGATAGTTTGCTATGCAAATAAGGTATGTAAAACACTTGTAGGAATTGTTAGATTACTATGCAAATTAGGTAACTGTGGCCTACCAAGAGGACTGATCAGTTCATGGTCTTCCAAGGCACCTCTGGGTAGACAATCTTTCAGTTAGCAGTCGAGCATATTAACAGCTGCATCATTCAGTGACAAACAGCTCATCCAGGGCGGTGATCTGATTCCATCCTGCTTTTCTAGGCTCACCTCCTACAAATCTAGATGGATGAATTATTTGCCACTCCCTGAACAAACCATGCCTTTAAGTTGCTGATTTTCTTCACCTGGTAAATTAATATTTATCCTTCAAAACCCATATAAAATATCAGCTCATCAGTTAAAATATTCCCAATTTTCCAAAGCAGATCCAGTTCTATTCTGAGATCCCACCGCACTACAACATTTACCACATTTCTTTGTAAATGACCCTTCCAGCACTCTGGGAGTTCTTCCACAGCAGGTTTTTCCCACTCTCCAGCCCTCCTATTTCATCCTTGTACCATTCCTAAAGGAACAGACAGAATCCCTAGCCTCAGAAGTTATAGTCTAATGGAGGGAACAGATTATAAAGCAAACAAATCTGAAATCATCAATTGTGTTAAGTACTATGCAAGAAACTAAAAGCTATTAAACAAGTTAATACTACTATTATTCAAACTTATACACCAACCACTAAAGTCAAAGATGAAGGAACTGAAGATTTTTACAAACTTTGGCAGTCTGAAATTGACCAAACATGCAACCAAGATGTATTAATAATTACTGGTGATTGGAATGTGAAAGTAAGAAACAAAGCAGCAGCATCTGTAGTTGGAAGATATGGTTTTGATGATAGGAATGACACTGGAGATTGCATGATAGCATTTTGCAAGACCAACAACTTATTCACTGCAAGTCCTTTTTTCAACAACATAAATGGTGACTGTACATGTAGACCTCACCAGATGAAATACACAGGAATAAAATCAACTACGTTTGTGGAAAAAAGGCAATGGAGAAGCTCAATTTCATCAGTCAAAACAAGGCCAGGAGCTGACTGTGGAACAGATAAGTAATTGCTCATATGAAAATCCAAGTTGAAGCTGAAGAAAATTATATCAAGTCCATGAAAGCCAAATACAGCTTTGATTGTATCCCGTCTGAGTTTAGAGACCATCTGAAGAATAGATTTGACTCACTGATCACCAATGACTGAAGCCCAGACAAGTTTTGGGGTGACATTAAGAATACCATACACAAAAAAACCAAAAGATCATTAAAAAGACAGGAAAGGAAGAAAAGACCAAAATGGACACCAGAAGAGACTCTGAGACTTGCTCTTGAACAAAGAGTAGCTGAAGTGACTAGAAAAAATGATAATATAAAAGACCTGAACAGACTATTTCAAAGGGCAGCTCAAAAAGGAAAGGAAAGTATTATAATGAAATGTGCCAATACCTGGAGTTAGAAAACCAAAAAAAGAAGAATATGCTCGGCATTTCTCAAACTGAAAGAACTGAAGAAAAAAATCAAGCCTCAAATTGCAATATTGAAGGATTCTATAGGCAAAATAGTTAATGATGTAGGAAGCATCAAAAGAAGATGGAAAGAATACACAAAGTCACTTTACCAAAAAGAATTGGTTGACATTCAACCACTACTGGAGGTAGCATATGATCAAGAACCAATGGTATTGAAGGAAGAAGTCCAAGCTGCTCTGAAGGAATTGGTGAAAAACAAGGCTCTAGGAATTGACAGAATACCCATTGAGATGTTTCAATAAACAGATGGTGTGCTAGAGGCATTTACTCATTTATGCCAAGAAATCTGGAAGACAGCTACCTGGCCAAAAGAGTAGAAAAGATTCATATTTGTGACCATTCCAAAGAATGGTGTTCCAACAAAATGTGGAAATTATTGAGCAATATCATTAATATCACATGCAAATAAAATTATGGTAAAGATAATTCAGAAAAAATTGCAGCAGTATACCAACAGAGAACTTCCAGAAATTCAAACTGGATTCAGAAGAGGACGTGGAACAGGAGATTTCATTGCTGATGTCAGATGGATCTTGGCTGAAAGCAAAGAAAACCAGAAAGATGTTTACCTGTGTTTTATTGACTATGCAAAGGCATTCAATTGTGTGGATCATAACAAACTAGGGTTACCACTGCAAAGAATGGGAATTTCAGAACATGTCATTGTGGTCATAGATCAAGAGGCTGTCATTTGAACAGAAGAAGGGGGTAGTGTATGGATTAAAATCAGGAAAGGAGTGTGTCAGGGTTGTAGCCTTTCATCCTACTTATTCAATCTGTATACTGAGCAAATAATCTGAGAAACTGGACTATATGACGAAGAAGATGGCATCAGGATTGGAGGAAGACTCATTAACAACCTGTGTTATACAGACGACACAACTTTGCTCGCTGAAAGTGAGATTGACTTGAAACACTTACTGATGAAGATTGAAAACTACAGTCTGCAGTACGCATTACACCTCAATATAAAGAAAACAAAAATCCTCACAATGGGACTAATAAGCCATATCATGATAAATGGAGAAAAAATGGAAGTTGTCAAAGACTTCATATTACTTGGCTACTATTATCAACACCAATGGAAGCAGCAGTCAAGATATCAGACGATGTATAGCACTGGGCAAATCTGCTGCAAAAGACTTCTTTCAGATGCTGAGGAGCAAAGATACCTCCTTGAAAACTAAGGTGTGCCTGACACAAGTCATGATATTTTCTATCACCTCATATGCATGTGAGAGCTGGACAACGAATGAGGAAGATCGAAGGAGAGTTGATGCTTTTGAGTTGTGGTGTTGGCAAGAATGCTGAAAGTAACTTGGACTGCTAAAAGAACTAACAAATCTGTCCTGGAAGAAGGGTAGCCAGAATGTTCCTTGGAAGTGAGAATGGCCTGAGTTTGTCTCACCTACTTTGGTCATGATGTAAGAAGGGACCATTCCCAAGAGAAAGATATCATGCTTGGTAAAGTGGAGGGTCACTGTAAAAGGGGAAGACCCTCAACAAGATGCACTGGCATAGTGGCTACAACAAAGGGCTCAGGTATAGCAAGGATCATGAAGCTGGCACAGTACCGGGCAGTGTTTTGTTCTGCTCTACATAGGGTCTCTATGAGTTGGATACTACTCGATGGCACCTAACAACAACAACAATCATTAATATCGCACACAAATCAAATTAAGCAGAAGATCAGTCAAAAAATGGCTGCAGTGGTATGTCAACAGGGAATTGCTAGAAATCCAAGTGGGATTCAGAAGATGTGGAGTAAGAAATATCATTCCTGATGTCAGATGTATCTTGGCTTAAAGTAGAGAATACTAGAAAGATGTTTAATTAACTATGCAAAGGCATTTCATGGTGTGGGTCATAACAAATTATAAATAACACTGTGAAGAACAGAAATTCCAGAATAAGAGGCAGTCATTCAAACATAACAAGAGGATATTGCATGGTTTAAAATCAGGAAAGGTATGTGTCAGGGTTCTATTCTTTCACCATACATATTCAATCTACATGCTGAGCAAATAATCCAAGAAGCTGGACTATATGAAGAAAAACATGGCATCAGGACTGATGCCTCACTAATAACTTGCTTATTGCAGATGACACAACCTTGCTTGCTGAAAGTGAAGAAGACTTGAAGCACTTACTGATGAAGATCAGACTACAGCCTTCAGTATGGATTATACATTAACATAAACAAAACAAAACTTCTCACACCTGGACTAACAAGCAACATCATGATACAAGGAGAAAAGAATGAAGTTGTCAAGGATTTCATTTTAGTTGGATCCACAATCAATATCCATGGAAGCAGACAACAAATTGAATGATATATTGCATTGGGCAAATGTCCTGCAAATGACCTCTTCAAAAGTGTTAAAAAATCAAAGATGTCACTTTGAGGACTAAGGTGCAACTGACCGAAGCCATATTCTCAATTACCTAATATGCATGCAATTGTTGGGCAATGAATAAGGAAGACTGAAGAAGAGTTCATGCCTTTGAATTACGGTGCTGGCAAAAAAATTAAATATATCATGGATTGCCAAAAGAATGAACAAATCTGTCTTGGAAGAAATACAACCAGAATGTTCATTAGCAGCAAGAATAGTGAGATTTCATTTCATGTACTTTGGACATACTGTCAGAAGGGATCAGCTCCTGGAGATGGACATCATGTTTGGTAAAGTAGAAGGTCAGCAAAAGTAGAGACTGCCAATGAGATGGATTAACACAGTGGCTGCAACAACGGGCTCAAACATAGTAAAGACTGTGAGGATGGCACAGGACCAGGAAGTGTTTTGTTCTGTTGTGCACAGGGTCACTATGAGTCAGAGCTGGCTGGATGGCATGCATATTTTGCAAAACAAAATTATCAGCATCTTTATAGATTTGATCTTTGTCTTTGGAGATTGCAAACATTACGTAAAACTAATAGATATATTTTAATACATATATACACTGGGGCAATCTACTTCCCTAGTGATACTGCCTTGGAAACCCAAGGGAGGGGTCACTATGAGTCGGGGCCGACTCGACGGCATATAACAACAACATACACTGCCATTGAGTTGAGTCCAACTTATAGTGACCCTACAAGACAGAGCAGAACTGTCCCATGGGGTTTCCAAGGGTATAAATCTTTACAGAAGCAGACTGCCACATTCTTCTCCTATGGAGCTGCTGGTGGGTTAGAATCACTGACCTTTTGGTTAGCAGCTGAGCACTTTAATTGCTGTACTACCAGAGCTCCTAATACATACATACATACATATACAAATATACAAATCATAAAAATTTACTCTGACAACGAAGAGTTGGATGACATCAGAACTTTGCAGTTGTGGTAATAACTCTACTTGTGGAAGGTTCTAGATGATCTGGATTATCCTTTGGAATGAGGATGGTGTGTCTAGTCAGAAAATTAGTGAGAGTTACCTATATGATCCTTTTTCTTTTTTTTTCCTCATATATTTTGTTATAACATCTCACTCCTTCCCAGATTTCCACACTGACTTTAGTAAAATGATCAGTGTTTGTGTCCATGTCTTCAAGCAACTGGAGCCCTTGATGGCAGTGTTTTGAACAATAAATCATAAATTGAACATCTGAGAATGATAACATCAGCAAATTACATGCTAAAAGACTGTATGCAGAACATATTACTGGCGATAAGATGTACAAAAACAAAAAAAGGATGGTCGTAAGCGGGGTTCATTGTAACTCAAATTTGTTGTAAGTTGGTGACTACCTGTATAATAATATGCTCAGTTAATTAATTATCAGGCTGTTTCCAATTTCTTATTATTATCCACAATGCTGTGGTAAAAATCCTTTGCCAAAATCTTTCCACAGATTTTTCTTTACTTTCTTAGATAAACCTACAAAACAGAATGTGCTCGAGACTGGGCAAATTATCCTCCAGAGAGGCTGCATCATTCCATGAGTTTCTATCTTTTCCTCTTGCTTCACAAAAGCAGGTATTAACAACAACAACAACAACAAACAGAAAAAAACCACCCGCTAATGCGAGTGCCAAAAAATGGCTTTTGTCATTTAAGTTTGTATTCCAATTAGGTGAAGCTGAATATATACGTATTCATGCTTTCACTAGCTTTTCCCCCCGCCCTTCCTGCAGATTGTCCATTCCACTGCCCTATTTTCTTGTAATGTCAATATTTAGCTTAAGGAGCCCTGCTGGTACAGTGGTTAGAAGATGTAGCTGATAACCAAAAGATCACTGGTTCAAACCCACCAACTACTCTGGAGGAGAAAGATGTGGATGTCTGCTTCCATAAAGATTTACAGCCTTAGAAACCCTATGGGCAGTTGTACTGTATCCTACAGGGTCACTATGAGTAAGAATCAACTAGGCAGCAATGGTTTTATTTGTATTACATTTCATCATCATGTTTCCTTATCATCCTCCGGCCTGTGACGGTTTCTCAGACCTTTCCTGTTTTTGATGACCTTAACAGTTCTGAGGAGTAATGGTCAAAGTGTTTTATAGAATGGCACTCAGTTTGGGTTTGTTTGATGTTTTCTCATGGTTAGAGTGAGGTTATGATTTATTGGGAAGAAGACCACAGAGGTGAAGTGTCATGCTTTTTTATATCATATCAAGGGTACATGTTATCAAGAGGCCTTATCACTGATGATGTTTACTTTGATCAGCTGGCTAAGGGAGTGTTTTCTAGGTTTCTTCTCTATAGAGTTACTTTCCTCACTTTCTATACAATACTTTTGAAAAGCAACAGGCCATATTCATGTTGGAGAAGGGTGTTAAGCTCCACCTTCTTGAAGGAGGAGTATCTACATCAATTATTTGGAATTCTGCAACAATTTACCTCTTCTCCCCTGCTCATATACATATTCAATCACTTACCAATATCAGTATAGACTCATCATTTAACATTATAAAAAATTTTGTTGCTCAAATTTTTCCAGTTTTGGCCACTGAGAGCTCTTCAGGTTGGCTCCTGCCCCATCATTTTCGTTTTGGAGCATTTATTTATTTTCTGGCACTACAAGATGTTCCAGGTTCCTCCTATACACTCCTTGCCCCAGCCCTAGAATTAGTCATTTTTCCATGGAGGCTTGGATCCTTTTAGAGGAGAAATCAATGTTGGTATATTAGAAACTAATGATTTGGGTGTTGGATGACATTATTAGTGTTTTAAAACTCCAATTAGATTTGACTGAAATGGTATTACATAAGTTTCATTTTATTTGGGAGGAATTGTCAACCCACCTTTAAAATACTTATTTTTCTCTCATGGAATGACTTTCAAGTCTTCATCTGTTTTTCAGTATGTAATAAAACAATTTCTTTTTCTGTGTATCACTGCAATAATAATTTGAATGTGACTTATATTTCCTCAGTCTGCTAATATCTTTCAGACCTTAGAAAGTCTCCCTCAGCTCACAAGTATTTCTGTAAGTACTTAACGCAGAGATCCTCAGCTTTGACTGCACATTAGAATCAACTGCAAAACTTAAAAAAATCTCATTTCCAAGCTATACCCCAAAGCAATTGCATCAGATTCTCTAAGGGTGGGACCAAGGCATAAGTAGATTTCTAAAGCTCTCAGATGATTGCAGTGTATTCAAGTTAGCGAACCAGTGCCTTAGTCTTTCACATGCCCTCATTAAAAGATCATTCCACTAAGCTTTGCTGGGTAATAATGCTGTATCCTTTGGGTACAGATCACTTCTCCTACCTCTGCTGCAACACTGGGAGTCCATGGAATGCCAGACCTTCAAGCTTTGCTGTTTTTGAAATAAGGAAGAATATTTTGTTCCCATATTATATTATCCTATAAGAGACATAAAGAGCTCTCATAGCTCTAAGGCATTTGACTGCTAACCAAAAGGGTGGCAGTTCAAACCCACCAGCCACTTTGCAGAGGAAAGATGGGGCAATCTGCTTCCATAAAGATGTACTGCCTCAGAAAACCACCGGAGGTCACTATGAGTCTGAATCAATTCGATGGCAGTGAGTTACGTTCCAATTTTCATGTAAGAGACATAAGAATACTGGTGGTGCAGTAGTTGAAGCACTTGGCTACTAAAGAAAAGGTTGGCAGTTCAAAGTCATCAGTGATTCTTTAGGAGAAAAGACCTGGTGGTCTGCTTCCATAAAGGTTACAGCCTAGGAAACCATAAGGGGTGGTTCTATGCAGTCCTATAGGATTGCTATGAGTCAGAACTGACTCTACAGCAATAGGTTTGATTTGCTATACTTGGCATAAGAGACATACATGAGAAGCACTTTTTGCAACTTAACAAGATAATTCTTGTTAAACAATATTTTAGAGGACAATTTTCTGGGTTTTTATTTTATTTTATTTTTTAAAAAAGTTACACCTACTCTCTTCTCAAGGGACTCACGCATGACTCGAATAAGTTTGGCCATGACACCAATGTGAGCAAGTACCAACATACGATATTAAGAGTTATTTCTGCTTTCCAAATATCAAAAATTTCTTAAAAGGTCAGCCTCCTTCTTCCTGAAAAATAGATGTAAAGTCCCTCACCCAAACAGGAATCTAGTGGACTGTTCTACCAGTTCACCAGACAGAGCTTTACAAAAAGAAAAGGTCAAGTAATCGATGTAATTATAACCTTTCCCAAGGCCACTACAGAGCTGAAGCTGCAAGGCAACCCAGTAAATTGAATTCTAGAGGGAGTCCTTCAAAGGAGACACAGGACACACAAATTGTTTCAACTCTGGCAGAGCCTGGACAAAGAAGTAGCCAATATACAAATGGGTAAAAAAACATCAGTTAAATTAAAAAAAAAAATTCTTTCAGGTAAAAGGTAGCCTAACACGACAATCTGGCATAGCTTGAAACTCCAAAAGTAAAAGAAGGTTCTCCTAGCCTTAATCAGGTGCTCACAGACAGAAAGATGAGGGTATGGCAGGAGACTGAAGACAGGGCCCTAAGGTGCTGCACATGTGGGGAAGGTGACAGCCTGCTACTGGGAGTCAGGCACAAACCCCCAGCTACATCTCTAGATCCTTCTACCCTTCCAAGGAAAAGCCATAAACCACTGCAGGGGGCAGCAGACCTTCTCACATCCAGGGCTTAGGCAAATCCAAGTCTTCTGGAAAAAGGGTTGAAGGAAAATACTTCTGTCACTGGTGAAAGGACAAGAAACCCTCATACACCAAGAGCACAGGCAAAAATTCATTGCTTCTGGGGTGGGGGGAAATAAAGTAAAAATTCTCTATCTCTGGGAGGGAAACAGAAAACCCTTTTGGGCCCAGGACTCTATACTGATACCATGTATGGGTCTGCTGCTGTTCAGGTAGAGGCAGGAATACTGTTAACATCCATCCCTGAGGCACAAGTGCACAGGGCCTGTAGCATATTGAGGCTGGACAGGACAACAGAGAGTCATCCACAACACCACCTGGAGACTGGCACCAAGTAATAAGCAACATCAATCAACCACTGGTCAATCACTTGGTGGAGGGGCAAGAACAAGGAGTGATAGTAGCCCTCTGTGATTCAGGCATGGAGAGACTGAGGAAAGCCAAGAGTAGAGGAGGGACACCGAGAAAAATGATCTGAAACACTAATATCTAAATAAAAGATAATAGCAAGATTCAACTACATACATTTTAAATATAAGATGCCAATGTTATTGTTGTTGTTAATGTGCTGTCGAGTTCGACCTGACTCACAGCAACCTATATCACCTTAGGTTTCCGAGGTGGTATAGGCAAAAGTAAAAAGATGACTATATCATGCTAACACTAATCAAAATAAAACTAGAATGGCTACATTAATATCAGAAAACAAAAGTAGACTTCAGAACAAAGAATTTTAAAGGGGTGGATATTACATACTGACAGAAGGAACAATTAACCAAGAAAATATAACAACCCTAAATGTGCCTGTACCAAACAAAAGAGTTTCAAAATACATGCAAGAAAAACTGGTAAGACAAGGAAGAGACAGAAATATCAATAATCATAAATGGAGACTTCAATATTCCTCTCTTTGTAATCAACAGTACAGGTAGACAGATAGTATGGATACAGAAAACTGAACAACACTATCAACCAATTTGACATCATTAATATTTATATAATATTCCACTCAAACATTAGAAAAATTTATATTCTTTTTAATGTACTTGGAACATTTATTGCTAAGGTCTTAAAGCAAACTTCAAATTTTTTTAAAGAATTATAATAATCTAAAGGATGTTCTCTGATCACAATAGAATCAAACTACAAATGAATGAATGAATGAATGAATGATGAAGATCTCTGGAAATCCTCAAATATTTAGAAACTAAACAACACACTTCTAAAGCAATGGGTCAAATAAAAAGTCACATGAGAACTTTGAAACTATTTTGAATTAAATGAAAATAAAAATACATCAAAATTTGTGGACAGCAACTAAAACAGTACTTAGCAGGAAATTTGTAATATTAAATGCCTTTATTGGAAAACAAGAAAGTTCCAGAATAAATCATCCAAATGTCTATAATAGAATTGTTGTTGTTGTTGTTGTTATGTGCCGTCAAGTCAGCCCTGACTCATAGCGACCCCTCTTTGGGTTTCCAAGGCACTATCACTACAGAAGTAGGATTGCCCAACCTTACTTCGGAGGAGTAGCTGGTGGGTTTGAACCGCTAGCCTTCTGGTTAGCAGTCAAGTGCCTTAGGCACTATGCTACCAGAGCTCCTATAATAGAATAGTAAGAGTAAATTAAATCCAAGGTAAGCAGAAAGCAAAAATAATAATAAAAAAGACATCAAAGAAACAGATGATTGTAAAACAGTACCAAAAAACCAAACAAAACCAAAAGCTCTTGTTAGGTGTCATCAAGGTCACCTCCAACTCACAGCGACCCTACCTACAACAGAATGCAACACTGCCCAGTCCTGCACCATCTTCATTATCCTTGCATACTATGCTTGAGCCCATCGTTGCAGCCACTGTGTCAATCCATTTCATTGAGGGTCTTCCCCTTTTTCATTAACCCTCTACTTTACCAAGCATGATATCCTCCAGGAATTGGTCCCTTCTGAAAACATGACCAAAGTATGAGAGATGAAGTCTGGCCACTCTCGATTCTAAGGAGCATTCCAGCTGCACTTGTTCCAGGAGAGATATGTTTGTTCTTCCTGCAGTCCATGGTATTTTCCATATTCTTTGCCAACACCACAAGTCAAAGGCATCAACTCTCCTTCAGTCTTCCTTAGTCATTGTCCAGTTTTCACATCCATATGAGGCGATTGAAAATACCATGGCTTAAGTCAGGCACACCTCAGTCTTCAAAGTCACATCTTTGCTCCTTAACACTTTAAAGAGGACTTTTGTGGCAGATTTGCTGCTAGTTCTTTCAAAGTATCAAAAAACTAACAAACCTCTAACCAGACTGATCAAGGAAAAAAAGGGAAGGGAAGATAATAGACACAAATTACTAATATCTGGCATAAGGAGACATCCCTATAGATTTTACAGATATTAAGAGGATAATAAAGGAATATAAGTAACTTTATGCCAATATATTTGATAACTTTGATAAGCTAGACAAATGCATTGTTGGTGTTGTTGCTGGCTGCTATTGAGTTGGCTGCAATTCATCGTGACCCCATGCAGTACATAGCAGAACTGCTCCACAGGGTTTTCTTGGCTATAATCTTTACAGAAGGAATACACTTTGCCTTTCTTTCACGGACCCGCTGGGTAGATTTGAACTGCCAACCTTTAGGTTAGCAACTGATAGCAAATTTCTTGCACCACACAGGCGCCCTTGGACAAATACACTGAAAGTCACAAACTACCAAAGCTCCTTTAAGGAGAAATAGAAAAAAATTACAGAAATGAATTTCCAGTTTAAAACCTCACAAAGAAAACTCTCAGCCCAGATGGCTTCACTGGTGATTCGCATCAAATATTTACAGAAAACCTAATCCAATATATACAAACTCTTGCATAAAACAGAAGAGAAGGAAAAACTTCCCAGATCATTTGATAGTGGCATTAAAGTACCCTGATAATAAAATCACACAAAGAAATTACAATAGACCAGTAGTATTTCTCATGAACATAGTTGCAAATATTCTTAACAAAATTTTAGTAAATTGAATCCAAGAGTATATAAAAAGGATAATACATCATGAGCTGTTGTTGTGGTTGCTGTTATGTGCCATTGAGTGGGACCCAACTCACAGCAACCCCTCCTTGGGTTTCTGAGGCGATATCACTACAGAAGTAGATTGCTCAACATTCCTTCCCAGGAGTGGCTGGTGGATTTGAACTGCCAGCTTTCTGATTTGCAGTCAAGTGCCTTAGGCACTATGCTACCAGAGCTCCCCACCTCATGAGCTAGTGGTGTCTATTCCAGGAATGCCAGCTGGCTCAATATTCAAAGCATCAATGCAATTCGTCATAGTAACAGACACACAGAGAAAATTCATATGACCACCTCAACAGATGCAGAAGAAAAGTATTTGACAAAATTCAACACCTGTTCATGATAAAAACTCTCAACAAACTAAGAAAAGAAGTGAACTTCCTACAACTGATGTTGTTTTGTTGTTATGTGCCATCAAGTCAGACCTGACTCAGAGCGACCCCTCCTTGGGTTTCTGAGGCAGTATCACTATGGAAGCAGATTGCCCAACCTTACTTCCAAGGAGTGGCTGGTGGGTTTGAAACGCCAGCCTTCTGGTTAGCAGTCAAATGCCTTACGCAGTATGCTACCAGAGCTCCCCCTACAACCGATAGAGAACACTGATAGAGAACATCAAAACCTCAGCCAATATCATACTTAATGGTGAACGACCAACTGCTTTCTCCCTAAGATCAGGAGAAAGGCAGGAATGCCTACTCTCAGCACTACAATCCAACACTGTACCCAAGAGTCTAGACAGGGCAATAAAGCAAGATAACTAGAGCATACACACTGAAAAGGAAGAGAAAATAATTGTTTTGA
Source organism: Orycteropus afer afer (assembly GCF_000298275.1). Taxonomy (NCBI): domain Eukaryota; kingdom Metazoa; phylum Chordata; class Mammalia; order Tubulidentata; family Orycteropodidae; genus Orycteropus; species Orycteropus afer. The sequence continues at coordinate 6,275,058 of NW_006921775.1, forward strand.
TTTACAGACATTATTTTCTACATAATCTAAAAGAATCACAAAAAACCATTAAAATTAGCAAGTTTTGATGCACTAAAGACAGCAGCACCCAAAATACACAATATGCAAAAAAAAAACACTAGACATAAGTGAATTTTATTACATGTTAATAATATCTCACTAAATCTGACTTAAAAAACAAAACAAATAATAGGAGGAACTCTTTATCTAGTTGCTGCCTTTAATGGAAATGCCTGTTTTGAAAGGAAATACCATTAAATACAGCATTAGCTAGTAACATAAATTTATAAAACTGTTATATATATTTATGTGAAAGTATCCTTTAAATAAAGAGCCCTGGTGGCGTAGTGCCTAAGGCATTTGACTGCTAACCAGAAGGTTGGCAGTTCAACCCCACCAGCCACTCTGCGGAAGGAAAGTTGAGCAATCTACTTCTATAGTGATATCACCTTGGAAGCCCAAGGAGGGGTCGCTATGAGTCGGATCCGACTCAAGAGCAGTGAGTTTAGTATTTCTATAGTCATAAATGTGAGGTTTATAACTTTCTGTGCTATTAAATTTTATCAGTTTTAAAGCAGTTTTGTTCCATATCTTGGGAAGATTTTGGTTTTACACTATGCATGTTTCATTGCCTGAATTATCTATTTATAAGCACTGGAAAAACCTTGAGCACAAAACGATTAGGGTGAGAGTTTTTGAAGCAATTTTTTTGCCATTTTCAATTTATCCTGACTTATTAAACTTTTCAACTTCTCTATTTTAAAATCATTTATGGTAGTTTGTGTTTTTCTCCAAAATTCTATATGATTAATATTTTCAAATTCTTTGACATAACTGCTATATGTGTTGTTGTTGTTGTTGTTGTTAGGTGCTGTCGAGGCATTTCTGACTCATAGCAACCCCATGAACAGCAGAACGAAACACTGCCCGATCCTGCGCCAGCTCCACGATCCCTACTACACTTGAGCCCATCATCACAGCCACTGTGTCAATCCATCTCATTGAAGGCCTCCCCCTCTTTCGTCGACCCTCCACCCTACCAAGCATGACATCCTTCTCCAGGGAATGGTCCCTTCTGACATGATCAAAATAGGTGAGACGAAGTCTGGCCATTCTTGCTTCCAAGGACCATTTCGGGTGCACTTCCTCCAGGACAGATCTGTTAGGTCTTTTAGCAGTCCATGGTACTTTCAGCATTCTTCACCGGCACCACAACTCAAAAGCATCAACTCTTCTTCGGTCTTCCTTATTCATTGTCCAGCTCTCACATGCATACGAGGTGACTGGAAACCCGGACAGAGAAGCAGTCAGCTGCAGGGATCCAGGTGAGGAGAGGGAACTCATGCATGCCCAAAGCAGCAGGGTGGGAGAGCGGGAGAAAGGGGATTAAAAGCCAGGAATCTGGACAGAGAAGGAGTCAGCCGCAGGGATCCAAGTGAGGAAAGGGAACTCAGGCATGCCCAAAGCAGCAGGGTGGGAGAGCGGGGGAAAGGGGATTAAAAGCCAGGAACCCAGACAGAGGATCAGTCAGCCACAGGGATCCAGGTGAGGAGAAGGAACTCAGGCATGCCCAAAGTAGCAGGCTGAGAGAGCAGGAGAAAGGGGATTAAAAGGTCCAGGAATCCAGACAGATGAGGAGTCAGTCGCAGGGACCCACGTAAGGGTGGTACGAGAGGTTTCCAACAGGTTTGTCCTACCATGGTGACGTGTTGATGTGAGTTTTGAGGCTGAGCCACTGGTGTTTCAAACCCAGCGGGATGCACATGGTGCATAAGTATCAGCCCAGTTTACAGACTGAGACAGACTAGGAAGAAGGAAGAGGCTGTCCAGTTCTCAAAGAATTGGCCAGGGAAAACCTTATCAATAACTAGGTGGTAGTTTTATGATTTTTTAAATTTCTATATCTAATAACTCATAATTTTCTTAACATTCAGTCATTTTTCTAAATGACTTGTTTGAGTTTGTTTGTTTATAATGGTCAACCCATCTGGATTGATTAGCTCTATCAGTTTTCAATCTTCATTTTTTCTTTTTTAGCATACCCTCCTCTTGGTAATTGTTGCCTACTTTTGAAGGTGAATTCATCATCTATTTCACCCCATTTAAAAATAATGAAAGCATATAAAGTCATCCCTCAGTATCAGGTATGCAATGGGGAATGGTTCCTCAGAGGATATAAAAATCTGTGGATGCTCAAGTCCCTTATATTAAATGGTGAAGTATTTGCATATATTTTACTGGAAATTTTTAAGAATAGCCCTGAAACATTGTCTGATACAGTGTCAGACGATGAGCCCCTCAGGCTGGAAGGCACTCAAAATATGACTGGGAAAGAGCTGCCTCATCAGAGTACAGCCAACCTTAATGATATGGATAATGTACAGTTCTGAGGCCTCCATTTGCTGATGTGGCATGACTCAATGTGAGAAGAAACAGCTGCAAACATCCACTGATAATCAGAACATGGAATGTACGAAGTATGAATCTAGGAAAATCGGAAGTTGTCAAAAACGAAATGGAACACATAAAGAAGGATATTCTAGGCATTAGTGAGCTGAAATGGACCAGTTTGGGTCATTTTGAATCAGACAATCATATGATCTACTATGCTGGGAATGACAAATTGAAGAGCAATGGTGTGGCATTCATTGTCACAAAGAATGTTTCAAGATCTAGCCTGAAGTACAATGCTGTCAGTGATAGAATAATATCCATATGCCTACAAGGAAAGCTAGTTACTACTACTATTATTCAAATTTACACACCAACCACCAAAGCCAAAGATGAGGAAATTGAAGATTTTTGCCAACTTCTGCAGTCTGAAATCAACCAAACATGCAATCAAGATGTGCTGATTATCGCTGGTGACTGGAATGTAAAAGTTGGAAACAAAAAAGAATCACCGGTAGTTGGAAAATTTGGCCTTGGAGATAGAAAACGCATGATAGAATTTTGCAAGACCAATGACTTATTCATTGCAAATACCTTTTTTCAACAACAGAATCGATGACTATATGCATGGACTTTGCCAGATGGAGTACACAATCAGATTGACTACATCTGTGGAAAGAGGAGATGGAGAAGCTCAACATCTTCAGCTAAAACAAGGCCAGGAACTGATTGTGGAAGAGACCATCAACTGCTCATTGCAAGTTCAAGTTGAAGCTGAAGACAATTAAAACAGGTCCATGAGAGCCAAAATATGACCTTGATTATATCCCTCCTGAATTTAGAGGCCACTTAAAGAACAGATTTGAGGCAATGAACACCAGCGACCAAAAACCAGAGGAAATGTCGGATGACATCAAGAACATCATCCATGAAGAAAGCAAAAGATCATTAAAAAGACAGGAAAGGAAGAAAAGACCAAAATGGATGTCAAAAGAGACTCTGAAACTTGCTCTTGAACAGAGAGTAGCTAAAGCAAATGGAAGAATCAACAGGATAAAAGAGCTGAACAGAAGATTTCAAAGAGCAGCTTGAGAAGACAAAGTCAATTATTATAATGAAATGTGCAAAGACATGGAGTTGGAAAGCCAAAAGGGAAGAACACACTCGGCATTTCTCAAGCTGAAAGAACTGAAGAGGAAATTTCAGCCTTGAGTTGCAGTATGTAAAGATTCTATGGGTAATATATTGAATGATGCAGGAAACATCAAAAGAAGATGAAAGGAATACACAGAGTCACTATACCAAAAAAACTGGTTGATGTTTATCCATTTCAGGAGGTGGCACATGATCAAGAACCAATGTTACTGAAGAAAAAGTTGAAGCTGCACTGAAAGAAGTGGCAAAAAACAAGGCTCCAGGAATTGATGGGATACCCACTGAGATGTTTCAACAAATGGTTGCCACACTAGAGGCACTCACTCAGGTATGCCAGGAAATTTGGAAGACAACTACCTGGCCAAATAACTGGAAGAGATCCATGTTTGTACCCATTCCAAAGAAAGGTGATCCCACAGAATGTGAAAATTATCAAACAATATCATTAATATCTCACACAAGTAAAATCTTACTGAAGATAATTCAAAAACAGTTACAGCATTATATTGACAGAGAACTTCCAGCAATGCAAGCTGGATTCAGAAGAGGTTGTGGAATGAGGGATATCACTGCTGATTTCAGATAGATCTTGGCTCAAAGCAAAGAATACCAGAAAGATGTTTACTTGTGTTTTATTGACTATGCAAAAGCATTTGATTGTGTGGACCATAACCAATTATGGATACCATCTGTAAGAATGGGAATTTCAGAACACTTAATTGTGCTCATGAGGAAATTGTACATAGACCAAGAAGAGGCTATAGTTTGAACAAAACTAGGGGATACTGCATTGTTTAAAATCAAGAAGGGAGTGCATCAGGGTTGTATCCTTTCACCACACTTATTCAATTTGTATGCTGAGCAAACAGTCCAAGAAGCTGGACTATATGAAGAATGTGGCACTAGGATTGGAGGAAGAATCATTAACAATCTGCATTATGCAGATGACCAAACCCTGCTCACTAAAAGTGCGGATGACTTGACACTTACTGATGAAGATTGAAGACTACAGTTTGCAGTATGCATTACACCTCAATACAAAGAAAACAAAAATCCTCACAATGGGAATAATTACCAACATCATGATAAATAGAGAGAAGACGGGAGTTGTCAGAGACTTCATGTCACTTGGTTCTACAATCAACACCAATGGAAGTAGCAGTCAAGATATCAGATGTTGTACAGCATTGGGAAAATCTGCTGCAAAGAACCTCTTTCAAGTGCTGAAGAGCAAAGATATTTCCTGGAACACTAAGGTGTGCTTGACACAAGCCATGTATTTTCAATCACCTCATATACATGTGAGAGCTGGATGATGGAAAAGGAAGACCCAAGAAGAGTCAATGCACTAGAGTTGTGGTGTTGGCGAAGAACGGTGAAAGTACCCTGGTCTACTAAAAGAACTAACAAATCTGTCCTGGAAGATGTGAAGCTGGAATGCTCCTTGGAAGTGAGAATGGCCAGACTGCATCTCACCTACTTTGGTCATGTTGTAAGAATGGACCATTCTCTGGAGAAGGATATCATGCTTGGCAAAGTGGAGGGACAAAGAAAAAGGGGAAGGCCCTCAATGAGACAGACCGACACAGTGGCTGCAATGATGGGCTCAGGTATAGCTAAGATTGTGGGGCTGGCACAGGACTAGGCAGTGATTCATTCTGCTGTACATGAGGTCACTATGAGTTGGAGACGACTCAATGGCACCTAACAACAACATTTGCATAAAACTTATGCACCTCCTCCTATATACTTTAAATCATCTCTAGATTACTTATACCTAATACAATGAAAATGCTATGTAAATAGCACTTTACACTCCCTCTTAGCCTTTGAGGGATTGCTTTACCACTTAATTGCTTTTTAGGAGCTATTTTTTTCCCCAAATATTTTCAATACACGGTTGGTTTTAATCCTTGGATGCTAACCAGAAGGCTGGTGGTTCAAATCCACCACCACTCCTCCTTGGAAGGAAGATCAGGCAATCTACTTCCATAGTGATACTGCCTCAGAAACCCAAGGAGGGATCTCTATGAGTTGGATGTGACTCCACGGCAGTGAGTTTGGTGTTTTTAGCAGAATTCAGAAATACAGAGGGCTGACTGTATTCAACTTTGACTCAGTTGTGTGTGTATAAAGTTATATATTCTCATTTTTAATAATCATTGCAGCTGAGATTTCTCTGCTTTGATTTAATAGCTATTTGCAGAGAAAAGTGTTAGGTGCACATTTTCGTTAATTTCAGACTGTACTGCATTGTAGCTCAATAACTATGATCCATCATGTTTCTGTTATTTAGACTGAAAGAGATTTTTCTTTGTCTCCTAGGATGATCACCTTCTGTATAGGTTCCATGAATGCTTGAAGAGAAGGGGCATTCTCTGTTTATAAAGTATCCAGTGTCAGAATCAAAATGATGTGAATCAGGCATTCACTTAGGTAGCAGACATGGGAAACTGGTTACACATGAGAATTAATCATAGAAGTAAACATAAAGGATAATGAGAGCCAGGTTTCACACTGAGAAAGGAGGGAATTACACACAAGGAAAGGAAGAAAACCAGAGTGGACTTTTAAGGCATAGTTTGGAATTGAAGATATTTATGTGAATGCATGGTTTTCAATATACGTAGATAATACAAATCTGTACTGGTGTGTGTGTGTGTGTTTACATACATGTATTCTATGTACTGAGAGGGCCTTGCAACATTTCATTTACAGTGGCATCCAGATCTTGGTTTCTAAATACCATTTTTCACTAAAAGGAATCAGAGTTCCTTGGAAATTTGCTGATTGCAGAGCTTGATCAGGAAACACACAAGATCAGCTTGAAACATCATCTTGTTCCAAAAAGCAAGGGAGAGATATGTCAAAAGAATACAGAAGCCAGTTTGAGGGTTGTCCATTGGCCAAATGTGGGACAATTCAAGTACTACATAAAATAATAGTAACACAATATAACTCATTGAACAATATAGGAATCAGGAGTCTATACAAATATAAGTTAATTAATGTTAATTCTAACAAGGAATAGTGCATTTATATAGTCTCAGACTACCTCTCCACAAATATTTATTAATTACAAAGGGAAACAGCATAATTTTACTGAGCAGAAGCCTGGAAGACACCATTTTAATTAAGTGATAAAAATGAACATCATTAATAATGGTCAATCAAAATTACTTGTTAACTGACAGGATAAATGAAAACATAACATCACTTCTCTTATATTTCTGTCAAAGATGTATAACTTGAACCCAAGGATGAGAAAGTATCACACAAACCCAAATCAAGCAGATTGTATTTCCAACATTTTGTGAATTTATGATAGCTTCAAAATTAAAAAAATCAGACTTAAAACATCAAGAGAGTGATAAACACATAGAGGTTTATCTTAAGGACAGGGAAGGAACACACAGGTAGTTGTCAGTTATTGGACTGTTCTAATTGGTTTTACTGTACTATATGTACTGTATTTTTTCATTCAAATTGGTTTGGTGGAAGACTCATGGGTGTTCATTCTATCATATGTTAAAACTCAATTTTTAAATTTATAATCTCTTGAATATATGAAACAATGTATTTTAAAAAGTAAGAAAGAAATAAAAAAAAATATTTAAAGTAGTACAAAAAAATTCTTAACCTGAATGTAACCATGAGGAAATAATCTGACATGAGGAATGTCTTCAGATTGTGAGACATTCTATAAGGCAACTAGCCTGGATTCTTCAAAATATCAGTGTCATGACTAATGAAAGTAAGGCGATGCTGTTGGGAAGTAAAGGAGACTAAGGAGGCACAACAACTAAATGCAATGCACAATCCTTGAGACAACTGGAGAAACATGGCCATGGTACTTATATTAAACAAAATTATTATGACAATATTATGAAAATTATTATGACAATATTAAGTTCATCATAATGGTATTGTAGTCATATGGGAGAATGTCCTTGTTCCTAGGCTGTATATGCTGAAGTATTTAAGAATGAATATCTGTATCTTACTTTCAAAGATGCAGAAAAAAAATATACATATGGAGAGAGAGGATGGGAAAACGGGTAAACAAATGTAAAAGAAATGTGGTAAAAATGGGTGAATCTAGGTAAAGGCTACACAGGTGTTCATTCTATTCTCCTTTCTAATTTTCTGTACATTTGAAATGTTTCAAGATAAAAAGGAAAAAAATGTGAAGTCATAAGAGGCGAAAGTTATCAGGCAAATTTTGTCTTTAATCATAAATTAAAACGTAATTTAATTGATAATGCAAAGTCCTTGAAAATTGCCAAAAGAAAGATGCCAGACTTGGGTCATAAGTTTTGAGGAAGAATATCAGACAGGTAAAATACTCTTCTTACAGCATCATCTCAAGTGGTTACAGGCTATCAACATGACTTATCTTTGGTGATGCTAACTCTTATCACGGGGTCAAAGCAGTGTTTTCTAGATTTCTCCAATTATAAAGTTACTTTTTCTTCCTTTTCTGTGTTCTATACTTTTCATGCAAATCACTAAATCCAGCCCACCCTTGAGGAGAGGGGGGATTAAACTCCACCTCCTAGAAGAAGCAGTATCTACAAAAATTATCTCAAAATCTATTGTAAAGATTTGTCTACTTTCCCTCATTTACTTATTTATCAATTAATCATAAAAGTATGGAATCATGAATACTAATTTTATACTTTGGGTTATAACTCAATACATCATTTATTTTGTTGCTCAAATTTTTCCAGCTTTGGCCATTATCAATCTTTCAGATTGGCTCATATCTCCTTTTGACGTGACCCCATTGATTATTTTGTCTTGTTTATAAACATTTCTTTCACTTTTCAAGATATTTGTTCCCTGCCCCAGTCCTAGAATCAGCCATTTCTCTAAGGAATTCTAGTTTCTTTTATTGGAGAAGAAGATTAGAAACCAACTCTAGGTAGTAGGTGTGCTTGTTGTCTTTTGGGGTGTCATTTCCTGTACACCCTCTCAGCTGACAGAGCAAGAAGATGTGTGTATACTAACCTGTGTAGATACACAAAATCATTTGTATGCAATCATTTGTATCTATATATAACTAATCAGAGCCCACACTGATCTTTCCGACTCTAATCCATTAACACTCCAGCCTCTTCCCCTCGCTTATCTGTGAACTTCATTCCAGTCAATGAGAAAGCTGGTGCTCGTCATCACCCTTCCACTTACTTTATTGCTCAATTCTAGTATATATAGCAGTTTCATAATTGTTAACCTGTTCCCATTAGGGAAACAGCTTTATCAACTAAAACCAAATTCACTGCCATCGAGTCGTTTCTGACTAATAGCGACCCCCATTGGGTTTCCGAGGATGCAAATCTTCATGTAAGTAGATCACCCAGTCATCCTTCCAAGGAGCAGCTGGTGGGTTTGAACTGCTGATCTTTGGGTTAGGTCAAGTGCCTAAATGCCTTTTCCATTATGTCATCAGAGCTCCCTACTAAACCAAAAAAAAAAAAAAATCCACCAAACTCACTGCTATCAAGTCGATTTGACTCATATCGACCTCTCCTTGTGTTTCCAAGGCAGTATCTCTACAGAAGTAGATTGCCCAATCTTCCTTCTGAGGAGTGGCTGGTGGGTTTGAACCACCAGCCTTCTGGTTAGCTGTCAAATGTCTATGTGACCAGAGCTCCCTACTACTCACCAAAAAATCCATTGCTTTCAAGTTGATACCTACTCATAGCAACCGTATAGGACAAAGCAGAACTGCTCCTTAGTATTTCCAAGGCCATAAATCCTTACAGAAGCAGACAGCCACATCTTTCTCCCAAGGTGGAGAGCTGGTGGGTTCAAATCGCTGACATTTTGGTGCAACCATTTTCATCCTCCTTCTCTGAGTTACTCCTTCCCCATTAATATAAACTCATTGCTCCCTAAGGTTCCTATCTATTTCATAACTCCTTTCTTTTTAGGTTCATTTTTGGCCTATGAACACACAATTAACCAGCATCATGTGTTAGAGAAACCATCCTTCATCCATTGAATTGGTTTTGCTTCTTTTTCAAAGATCAGTTGACTATATTTGTGGGTCCATTTCTGTTTTCTCTATTCTGTTTCATTGATCTGCTTATCAATTTTTACACCAATACCATGGTGTCTTGATTATTGTTGCATGACTGGAAATCTTCAAATCTAGTAATATGAGTTCTGAATATGAGACTTTGGCTCAACCTGGGTATTTGTCTTTTAAATTTACATGTTAACTATTATGCATTAAACTGTGTCCCCTAAAAATATGTGTCATAAATCCTAACCACCATACCTTCTTTCAGCCTCCTTCTCCAAGTTATTCTTCCTTCATTAACATAAAACTCATTGCCCTCTAAGGTTCCTATGCTGTTATCCTGGTTTTGAATAGGTTTTCTTTGTTATGTTAATGAGGCACTATCAGTGTAGAATGCGTGCTATGCCAATCATACACCGAGAAATAGAACAAGCAGAGAAGCACAGGAAGTACGCAGAGATGGTGGAAGATACATGGTGTGTCACATGAAGATAACCAAGGAGGCAAGAATCACCGAGCATACAGATGCTAAAAGGAGACAAGGACCTTCCCTCAGAGCTGACAGAAAAAGAACACCTTCCCTTAGAGCAGACACCTTGAATTCAGACTTCTTGACTCCTTAACAGTGTGAAAATAAAATTCTGTTTGTTAAAGCTACCCAGTTGTGGTATTTCTGTTATAGCAGTACTAGATAACTAAGACTTTAACATATTTGTTTTTAGTCTAATTACTTCTTGCTATGGATTAAATTGTATCTTCCAGAAAAATATGTGTTATAAATTCTAACTTCTCTATCTAACAATTTTATGTCAGATAATATATCATGCCTGTGATGATGGTTAATGTTATGTATCAATTTGGCTAGGCTATTATTCTCAGTGGTTTGGCAGACACTATGCAATCACCTTTCATTTTGTGATCTGATATGAGTAAGCCAATCTGTTGAAAGAGGAGTTTCCTTGGGGGTGTGGCCTGCCTGCAGTATATAAATGGATGCTCCAGCAGAACTTGCTCTCTGTTTTGGACCCTACACTCTCCATGTCGCCTGACATCCAGTTCTTCAGATGTAAGCCTAGAGAAGTCTCTGGCCTATCACCTGACCTGCAGATTTTAGATTCACCAATCCCTAAAAGCCTATGAGCCAGCAGAGGCCTCTAGCCTGCCACCTGACCTCAGATACTGGGTTCATCAGCCATGCAACCATGTGAGCCAGAAGAGGTCATCAGTCTGTTGCTTGACCTGTAGATTTGGGACTTTTCATCCCCTACAATTGCATGAAACATTTCCTTGGATAAATTTCTCTTTTTATATATCTATATATATTCATTGGCTTTACTCCTCTAGACAGCCCAGACTAAGATGATGCTTAAGTGGGATTTATCCCAAGAATACAAGGTTTGTTTAACATGAGAAAATCAATTAGCATAATTTATTATATCAACAAAAAATAAATAAATAACATCTCAATAGATGCACATAAGACACTTGACAAAATCCTACAACTATTTATGGTAAGGGACCTTTGGTGGCATAGTGCCTAAGGTATCTGACTGCTAACCAGAAGGCTGGCTGTTCAAATCCACCATCCACTCCTCTGAGGGAAGATTGGGCAATCTACTTCCATAGTGATGTAGCCTTGGAAACCCAAGGAGGGGTCAGTATGAGTAGATTCCATTGATGGCAGTGAGTTAGATTCGTGGTTAAAACTCTCCGCAAGCAAAGAATAGATGAGAGCCTCCATGCTGCAATAAAGGGAGTATAAACTTATACCTAAAAATTACAGTTCATGGTGTAAAACTTCATGTTTTACCATCTAAGATCAGGCACAAGGCAGTGATGCCCACTCTTACTCTCATTCACTTCAACATTGAACTAGAAGTGTTTGTCAGGGTAAAAAATTAAGAAAAAGAAATAAAAGGCATAAAAAATACAATAGGAATAAGTAAAAATTATCTTTTTTTTTCCCAGACAAAATATTGGTCTATGTGGAAAATATCAAGGAATCTATAAAACTTTACTAGTAATGAGTTAGCAAGGTCAAAGGCAACAAGGTCAATATACAAAAATCAGTTGCATTTCTATGTAGCAACAAAAAAAAAAAAAATCAGAGACTGAAATAAACAATATAATTTGCATGTCACTGTTGTTGTGTGCTGTCAAGTCGATTCCAACTCAGTGACCCTATAAAACAGAGTAGAAGTGACCCACAGGGTTTCTTCCTAAACTGAAATCTCTTAAAAGAACAGACTGCTGAATCTGTTCCCTTGCAAAGTTACTGGTGGGTTTCAACTGCTGACCTTTCCGTTAGCAACTGAGCACTTAACCACTGCGCTACCATGGCTTTTTGCAATAGCATAAAAAATATAAACCTAAAAATATATATGAAAAATCTATATAATGAATATTACAACATATTGCTGAGAGAAATTACAGAAGACTTATTAGATTAATAGAGACAAAAAGCATGTTCGTGAATTGAGATATTCATTATTGCTAAGATGTCAATTCTATCCAATTATTTATAAATTCAACACAATCCCAATCAATCTCCCAGCAGGGGTTTCTGGAGAAATTTACAGGCTGATTCTAAAATTTATATGAAAATGCAAAAGACCAGTGTAGCTAAACAACTTTGAAAAAGTTAGAGAACTTTCACTACCTGATTTCAAAACTTAATATAAAACTATAGCAAGTTTTTTCAACCCCAGCATTACTGATGTTTGAACTGGCTAATTCTTTGTTGTGAAAGACTGTCTTGTACATGGTTAACAGCCTTTCTGGTCTCTACCCTTAAGATGATGCTACTATCCCCACTCCAGTTGTGACAATAAAAAATGTCTCCATTGTCAAATGTCCCTCTGGGGGTGCAACATCACCCATGTTGAGGAACACTGAGCTTACAGTAATCAAGACTGTGGTATTGTCATGAATATAAGAAATACATATCAATGGAACAGAATAGAGTGTTTACAAGTAGATCATTAATTATATAGTCAATTGATATAAGACAAAGTTATAAAGAAATTCTATGGGAAAAGATAATCTTTTCAATAAATGTTGCTGGAATGATTGGATATCCATATGCAAGAAAATCGTTACCTCACTTCACACACAAAGTCTACTCTAAACTGATCATAGATTTAATCCCATTCCCTTCCCATACTTGTTCAGCTTGTATGTTTATGTATCCACTCATAGATCATTGTCATTACTGTTATTGCAGGACTATGTGTGTAATAGTATTCACCTTTGTTGCCTTTAACTCTTATGCTCTCCCCAGTGTCTTCTTTTGCCTTGATCATGGTGTGCTGACCTCCTCTTTATTATATATACATATATTTAAGTTTGACAGAGGATAGTCTACATATGCATTTACATGTGCTACAAATACATCCATGAAAACAGTAGAGCACACAGGGGCAAAGTAATGAAAACTTCTTAGCTATAACCAAACATCTTGAGGGCATGAGTTGCTGGGCCTGCAGGCTCAACACCATAGTCTTGGGGGACATCAAGGCCAACTGGCATAACATGATCCACAAAGACAATGTTCTACATCCTACTTTGCTGAGTAGTAAAACTGGGGTCTTAAAAGCTTGGGAGTGACCATGTAAGATACAACTATTGATCTCTCCCTGTCCAGAGCAAAGAAGAGTAAAGAAAATCAAAGACATAAGGAAACAATTAGTCCAAAGGACAAATGGACCACGTGAACTCCAAACTCCATGACCTTAAAACCTAAAGAACTAGATGGTGTCCACTACCAATGCAGACTGCTCTGAAAGGGATTATGATAGGGATCTTCTAGAGCGGGAGAGAAATATGGAACAAAATTCAAAATCATAAAAATGACCAGGCTTACTGGTCAGTAGAGACTGATGGAATCCCCAAAACTACGGCCCTTAGACACTCTTCAAGCCTAGAACTGAACGCACCTCCACAGCTCAACTTTCAGCCAAACGACAGACAGGTCTATAAGGTGAATAACATCACCAGAGAAGAATGCACTCCTAAGAACAATCAACCATACAAGATTAAAAGAGATGTATTTGCCCAGGTATAAAACTCAAAACAGGAAGGGATGGGAAAAAAGGAATGGAAACAGCAAAAACAGGAAGTGTATTGTTACATTGTGGGGACTGCAATCAATGTCATGAAACAATATGTGTATAAATTGTTGAATGGAAAACCAACTTGCTCTATGACTTTTCACCAAAATTGCAATAAAAAGTTTTTTTAAAAAACCCAACTTATCATAGATTTAAATGCAAGAGCTAAAACTATAATACCACTAGAAGAGAACATGGGAGAAAATCTTAGTAGTCTTGGCTTAGGGAAAGATTTTCTAAAGAGGACATACAGAAACACCAGCTATTTTTTTCAAACACAAACTACATGTTTGCTCTTCAAACCTCACTGTTAAGAAAATGAAAATGCAAGCTACTGGCTGGAAGAAAATGTTTTAAGAACATATATATGACAAAGGACTTGTACCCAGAATAAGATATCTTATATTAAGTTCAACATCCATAGTCATTAGAGAAATGCAAATTAAAACTGCAATGAGATACCACACAAACCCACTTCAATAGCTAAAATGATAAAAAATTGACCATACCAAGTGCTGACAAGGATGCAGAGCAACAATCACTCTCATACACTGCTGGTGGGAACACAAACTTGTACACTTTGGAAAACAGTTTGGTGGTTTCTTCTAATTAAACAATATACTTACCAAATGAACCAGCAATTCCACTCCTACGTATTTACTTTAGAGAAATGAAAACTTGCATCAACACACAAATCTGTATTTGAATGTTTATAGCAGCTTTTATTCCAGCCTACTACTGGAAATAACCCAAATGTTCATCAGTTCATGAATGGATAAATAAATTGTGATAACATCCATACAACAGAATACTACTTAGCAATAAAAAAAGAACTACTGATACAACAATATGAATAAATCTCAAAACGTTATGCTAAGAATCCAAATACAAATGACATTGATAAAATATGCAAAAATATGAAATATATCTGACTTGACAGCAGTGAGTTTGGTACCAAGCACTGTGCTTGAACTTTAGTTACCAAACCAAACTCACTGCTGTCGAGTTGTATCCAACTCCTAGCGACCCTTCCTTGGGTTTCCAAGGCGTTATCACTAGGGATGTAGATTGCCCAACATTCTTTCGGAGGAGTGGCTGGTGAGTTTGAATGGCCAGCCTTCTGGTTAGCAGTCAAATGCCTTAGGCACTACACCACCAGAGCTCCCTAGGGATATAAGAGTGAATAAAATAAAGAAAAATACAGTTTCTATTAAGAGAACTTTCACAATAGTAGGAAGATAACTAAATAGGCAATTAAAATGTAGTGCCTTAGGTCTCTGGATGGTACAAGTGTTTTGTTATCAGCTGCTAACCTAAGGGTCAGCAGTTTGAACTCAATCAGAGATGCTGCTCTATGGAGCCATCAATATGGCAAGGATCTGAGGCCTCCTAACAGAAGCCTTCAAGGAAATCTTGCCAAATAGCCATGTAAATGAGCCATGTTGAAAGTAGGTCTTCCAGCCCTAGTCTAGCTCTCAGGTGATTACTATACAGTCCTGGCCAATGGTTTGACCACAACTTCATCAGAGACCCTGAACCAGAATCACCTAACTAAGCCACTCCTGGATTCCCAGACCTCAGAAACTGTGTGAGATCATAAATGTTTGCTGTTTTAAGCTATTACATTTTAGGGTAAATAGTTATACAGCAATAGATAAGTCATGCTCTGTCAGTTAGAGGAGTCCTACATCCCGTAAGAATGGACCTGCTCATTCCTTGGCTTAGAGTAGCGACGATTAGTGCAGTTCAGCAAGAATGAGGTAGTGGTTCCAAGAGGCCCAGCTGGGACTGTCAGTCAGCTATGCTCCTGCCCCACTACAAGTGGATCTGAATGGTACATTTCCATGGCCATAACAGGATAACCAAAAGGTTATTAGCTACAGTATATCCTTTTCTAAAACAAAATAGGATTAGAGAAATCCAATCAAAACGATAAAGTACACTTTTAGAGCAGAGCTAAGAAAACACCAGTTCTTAGAATAGCTCTAGTTCTCAGCTTGATTTCATCTGTGCTAAGAATTGATGTTTTCTGCCAACCAAAAAAAAAAAAAAAAAAAAATTTCTTTCTGGGTGAGCTGTTTTGTCTCTCCCATTGAGATAGGAATTTCTGAAAACTAAGAACTGTGAACTGTGGTTAATCAACTAATCCAGCTGTTCTAAAAGTAGTTAGTTGAAACAATTTGAGTGTTATGAAGTTCATATTTTTTTTTTCCCAATAGATTAAGTTTAAATGATTGCACTTCTAACCATCTAATGTGAACAGAAAAATGTTCACATTTTTCCAAAAACATATGATGAAGTGGAAGGGAGAGGGCATAATTATAAAACTAGATATGGCTGTAGGGAGATGCTAGGTATTTTCCTCTGATCAGAGAGAGTCCCCAGACTCAGCTCCTTGCCTTTTTCAAGGTTTGTACCCAAATTATCTCAGAGTTCATGCTATTATGACAAATTTCCCTCAGGCCAGATCAATACCAATTGAGCTCCTTGTATTTTTAATGTTGGAATCCTTAAGATCTGAGTTCCAGATATGTCAATTTCACTTTTCTCCATATGGCATGCAAAATAATCACAATTGTCTCAGAGGAGTGCCAATTCACTTTTCACAGAAAAAGAGATAATATTACCATGAAGAGCTTACATCTCCAGAATAATATAATCTACTGATCCAAGTAAAGTCTCATTCTAACCTATATTCCCTAGAAATTTCTAAGTATTTTTATTCAATACTTAGACACTTTAATAGAAATTAAAATTAAAATTAGAAATTTTAAATAGAAATTAAAATTTCTAAGTCAATATTCTAAGTATTTATAAGAATACTTTTAAATTTATCTTAGTACACTAATTAATCCTAGGTATTCAAAAAGAACAGTGTTCAAAACAAATGAAATATAATTTTTTTTTTAAAATTTGAGTTCCTGGTCTTACACAATAAATCAATAATTAGTTATTTTTCTACAGAATTAGGTAGTAGTTATATATATGTATTTTCATCAATTATGCAAAATTAATACATGTATTAAATAAAGCTCTGACGTTTCAGGCCTAAGCCCCGTGCAGTTTGCTCTGTGGCCACTCTATGACATACGGTTAAGATTATCCACTGACTGTATCCTATATTTCTTAATAATTGAGTTGGTTCACAGCAAGGTCGAAATCAAGAAAACTTTGAAAACTAGCTAGCAAAACAGTCCCCAATTTCTAAAGGATTCCTGTCTTTTCTAACTAAACAACACACACACAATTTTGTGATCTAGAGTAGAAGAGACTTCTGGAAAACCCACTCAACACAAAACTGTTTAATATCATTTAGAATAACAAATGCTACACAGACAGTTTCACCATTCCTAATCTTTCTGCCTCCACCTTTCTTACCACATATTTATCATTTCTTTTATTTTCTTCTTCCGGAAAGAGCAATTTTTTTTTTTTTTTTAGCTCTCTTTGCTCATGACTAATCCAATATATAGCAAGATTTCTTATCTCATTGATCTATCTTTATTAATATATCAAGAGAACATCAGCTTTTTTTTTATTTTAATGGACATTTGAATAATTAGATTATCCCAAAATAAGTACCTCAAAAATTACAAAAACTGCATAATACTTTGCAGTAAGCTCATAATTTTACCTTCTTCCTTTCTGACTTGTCATTATGTGTTATACTGAGAGAAAGTTCCATTTTGACAAATTTTACTATAGCAACTTTCCCTTTGCATCTCAAGCACCTTTTTTTAAACTAAAGATCCAAAAATTGGGTGGGAGGAACAGTAAGTAGAAGCTCCAACAAAAACTGAAAAGAGAAAAACCTGATGATGCAATTTTGTCATTGTTTCACCCATTCTACTATTTATACTGAGTCCCTATAAAATAGGCACCATGCTAGGTACAAATCTTACTTTGTCTCATGAGTCTGACATTACAGTACAGTTTCAAATACCATTGAGACTCAAGATATTGTTCTAAAGATCAAGACAATAGCAAGAAAAGAATGAAATCTGGGATTATGTGGGAATAGGGATAAGGGTTAACAAACAACCAAAGCCACTGCCATCTAGTCAATTCCAACTTATAGCAACCTCCATTGGGTTTCCAAGTGTGGTGGAGTAAATTACATTGTATGGCTTTTCTAGCCATAGTCTTTGTAACTCCCACTAGATTACTGGGTAAAAACCAAAAACCACTCACTGCCATCAAGTCAATTCCAACTCACAGTGACCCCCTTTCAGTTTCTGAAACAGGAAATCTTTACAGAAGTAGATTGCCCAGTCTTCCTTCTGTGGAGTGGCTGGGGTTTGGACCAGCAACCTCCTGGTTAGCCATCAAATGCCTTACGCATTATGCCACCAGAGCTCCTTAGATTACTGGGTGTGACCATGCAATTTAAACTCCCAATTGTTAAAATCATCCACCTGGGGTATTTATTTCTGTTGGAGCAGCATGAAGTAATCTTCTGGGAAAGTTCACGCTCTCTCTCAGGTGTGTAGACCTCTAATGTTGGGATTGGTTATTTTTGCCACTCTGCCAGGCTCAAATTGAGTCCTGCTAGAGGCAGAGGGAATCTCTCACTATTGGCTAAGAGAGACGTGCTGCTGAAAGAAAGATGCACTGCTGAGAAAGAGGCGTGCTGCTGAGAGAGGCACGCTGCTGAGAGAGATGCCTGGCTGAGAGATGGCGGCAGTGGAACCAAGAGTCATGAGACAGAGTGGCAGGCTTACCTGGCCCACAGAGGCAGAGGCCAGGCCAAGAGGCCAAGGGCCAGAGAGGTGTGTCTAAGGACACAGCAGAGGAGAGACTGTCTTGATTGAAGAACTGTATCCTGAGCGTGTTCCTGAACTTGAATTGTAGCCTGTTGCTTCCCTAATAAATCCCATAATCTGTGAGTTCTGTGTGGCTACTGGACCAAATTATCAAACCCAGCAGAGAAGTGGTACGTGCTGCAAGAGGAATGGTTGGTGTCAAGGTTGGTAAGAGGCCTGGAGGGTTGGAGGGTGGTGGCATGTTTGGCCTCATAAGAATAGGCCTTGGGCTACTGATGGTGATTCTGTCTTCCTCTTGTGGCATTAGGGTAGGTCAGAAGATGCCGCCTCTGTGCCCCTTTAGCACCAAGGCTGTAAGTACTGAAGTAAATTGCCTCATCTTCCTCCTGCAGAGCAGCTGGGAGGTTTATACTGCTGACCCTCTGGTTAGAAGCCAAATGTCTTACCCACTACTCCACCAGAGCTCCTTAGGGATAAGGGTACCAATGAATAAAATAAAAAGAAAATCAAGATGTTAAGAACACTGCAAAATTAGCAAAGTTTTAAAATTTAAAAAAAAAAAAAAAGATGTTGTACCTTACCAACATTATCTTATTTGGATATAGCAATGTTCCTGATTACAACTGACAGCTATCGACTTAATTATCTTTGCCAGAAAATTTCAACTCCATCTGCTGAAGGATTTTTGTAGGAAACTATAATTTTATAATAGAAATCAATAGGAATAAGTTCAGTTACAAAAATAGACTTGACAAACTCAAATCAAAATCTCATCAGATGCCATTATTATAAGACAACATATTAACTGTTGTTGTTGCTAGTTGTTATCGAGTCAATTAAGACTCATGGTGATGTCATGTCTGCAGCACAGAACTGTTCCTAGAGTCTTACTTTAAGTATTGTTGTTGTTGTTTGCCGTCGAGTCGGCCCCGACTCATAGCGACCCCTCCTTGGGTTTCCGAGGCAGTATCACTATGGAAGTAGGATTGCCCAACCTTC
>NW_006921775.1:6296712-6304054 GCF_000298275.1 Orycteropus afer afer
ATTTGAAGGGTTCAGGGCTTTATACTGGGTGGGGCATTAAAATATTTTGGAACTAGATAAATGTAGTGATTGTGCAACATTGTCAATGTACCAAATACCACTGATTTGTTCACTTTAAAATGGTTAATTTTATGTTATGTGATTTCATCTCAATAAAGAAAAATTAAGCCAGAGTATGAAATGGTCAATGGAAGGAGCTGTTTTATTGTATTTATATAGCATTTTCTTTTCAATATATGATTAACTCAATCAGATAATCACGAGAAAAAAATTCTAACTGGAGTGCAGTTCTAAATGTGAATGGTTAAAAGGAATAAAGTTTTCAGTGAAAAATGTCAGAGAACATTTTTGTGATACGATCTCAAGTGGGTAAAGAATTCTGATATAGGAAAAAAAAGTTGTTAACCATAAAAGAAATAAATTGTAAATTAGATTATATTAAAATTAAGAACTTATGTTCACTAAAAGATACCATTAAGAAAGTCAAAGGCCAATCCATAGAGTGGAATTATGTATATAAAAAGCTCCTATAATTCAAATAAGAAAAAGAAAGCCATATAGAAATATAGCCAGAAAGCCTGAACAGATACTTCATACAAGAGGCTGCCTAAATCGTCAACAAACATATGGAAAAGTATTCAATTTAATTAATTATCAGGGAAATGCAAATTAAAACTACAATGTATTTCTACTACACACCCACGAGAGTGACTATTATGAAAAAGATAAAAATTACCAAGTATAAGCAAGGATAAAGAGCAGCAGGAATCCTCATACACTGCTGATAGGAGTGTAAATTGGTATAATCACTTTGGGAAAAATCATTTAGAAGTGTCTACTAAAGCTGAATATATATACACACACACACACACACATATATGTGTATACACACACACACACATCCTAAGCAAACAACTGCAATCCTAGGTATATACCCAAAGAAATGCATGCATGTGTTCACCAATGGACATGAACTACAGTATTTAAGACATCACTAGCTATAATAGCCCCCATGCTGAAAGCTATGCCCAACAATAATACAATGAATAAACAAATTATGGTTTAGTCACACAGTAGAATATTACATAACGAAAAGATTAACTACAGCTGCATAAAACAGTATGGATAAATCTCATAAACATAATATTGAGCAAGATAAGTCAGTAATGAATAAATACAATATGATTGCATTTATATAATCACATAAAACCAGGCAAAAATAATCTATGCTGTTAGAAGTCAAGATAGCAGTTAATTTTGAATGGGAGCACAAGCCATGCCCCTAAGTGTGTGGCTAATACTTCGCTTTTAGATATGAGTGCTGGTTTGTAAAATTTCATTGACTCATGCAACTAAAACTTGAAAAAATATACACATATATGAGTGTGTGTGTGTGTGTATAAATGTGTAATCTGTGTATACATATAAAATTAATGTTTTAATCATAAAGGTAATACTCCATTATGGAAATATTAAGAAATATAGAAGACTCTGGTAGCTTAGTGCCTAAGGCACTTGACTACTAACCAGAAGCCTGGTGGTTCAAACCCATCAGCCACTCCTCGGAAGGAAGATGGGGCAATCTACTTCTGTAGTGATACTGCCTCGGAAACCCAAGGAGGGGTCGCTATGAGTCGAGTCCGACTCAACGGCACATAACAACAACAACATACAGTGATTAATTTTAATGTCAAAATCTCACCTTCTAAAGATACTTATAATTTGCTTTATTTCCTCATTTTCTTCTTTAAGTAAATTTCACATAGTTAAGAAAATATATAAAAAGTTTACTTAAAACCAAAGAAACAAACTTACTGCCATCAAGTCAAATCCGACTTATAGCAACCCCCATTGGGTTTCTAAGACTATAATTCTTTGCAGAAGTAGATCACCCCATCTTCCTTTTGTGGAGCAGCTGGTGGGTTTGAACCACTGGCCTTCTGGTTAGCAGCCAAATGCCTTATCCACTATACCACCAGAACGCCTTAAAAAGTTTACTTAGAGATGTTAAATTATTCAAAACACACCTACATGAAATGATTACTACATATCAAGTATTTTCTATAATACCATAATTGAGGAAAAAATGTGATATAAAGAAATGAAAAAGCCATTTATTGTGGCTCATGTATAACATTATCAAAACTATTTCTAAATCTACAATATGCAATGAAAAAACAAAGCAACGTTATGTAATTTTATGTAACCACAAGATACACTGCAAATGCAGTTAACAGGATGATAAAAGATGTAGTAACCATAAGCTACTTAAAAATACTTTTATTTCTTTATTATTTGTTTTAAATCATAAACTCCTAAAATTTTCATTTCTAAAAGACAATTTTTATTTGCATCTGCATATCTTCTTTGGTAAGGTTTCTGTTCAGACCTTCTGCTCATTGTGCAATTGAGTTGTTTATTTTCTTATTCTTGAGTTTGAAGAATTCTCTTTTGTACATCTCAGATATAAGTTATTTATCGGATATATGTCTGCAAGGTAATTCTGTGATATGGTCAAACTAAATACTATTATCTAAATAAAAGTTATCCTGAAGATAAACACAGGAAAAATACAACAAAAAATAAGGATCAGATGGCACAAGTCATTCAAAAAAGCAACCTACTGGAATAAAAAAGATCAATAAATAAAACTATTTGTAGACTGCAACAGTTTTCTGCCTTGAGATCATTAAGATATTTTTAAATATCCTGAAACCACACCCAGAATCAAAAGACAAAGCCATTGTGTTTATTAAAATACAACCTCTTACTAAATCTAACAAAATAAAGTAAGCTTATCTCAGCCAAATAGGACTTGATATTCATAAGCATGCCAAACATAACATATTTCATAAAGATAATGTTCTACTTTGTGGTTTGGAGAGTATTGACTGTGGTCTTAAAAGCTTGTGAGACGCCATCTAGGATACAACTACTGATCTCTTCCAGTCTGGAGCAAAGAAGAGTGAAAGAAACCTAAGATTTAAGGAAGGAATTAGTCCGCAAGACTACTGGCCCATATGAACCACAGCCTCTTCCAGCCTGAGACCAGAAGAGCTGGATGGCACCTGGCTACCACTATGGACTGCTCTCACCAGAAACACAACAGAAGGTCCTGGTTAAAATGGGAGAAAAAGATAGAACAAAATTCAAATTCATAAAACAAGACCAGACTTACTGTATTGATATAGATTGGAAGAACCCCTAAGACCAGGGCCCTAAAC
This sequence comes from Orycteropus afer afer, assembly GCF_000298275.1. Classification (NCBI taxonomy): domain Eukaryota; kingdom Metazoa; phylum Chordata; class Mammalia; order Tubulidentata; family Orycteropodidae; genus Orycteropus; species Orycteropus afer. Next base: position 6,299,937 of record NW_006921775.1, read on the forward strand.
ACTCTTTTAACCTGGAACTGATGCCGCTCCCTAAGGTCCCCTTTCAGCAAAGTAATACATTGACTGGCCTGTAAGATAAACAAAAACATCCATGGGGAATGTGCTCCTTAGAATGATCAACCATATGAGACCCAAAAGCAAAGATCAGAAGAGAAAGAGGGGCAGGGAAACTGAAGACGAAGGCATGGTAGAAATGGGGAGAGTGTTGACACATAGAATGGATAGCAACCAATATCACAGAACAGTGTGTGTGTAAACCGTTGAATGGGTAACTAATTTGTTGTGTAAACTTTCACCTAAAATGAAGTAAAATGTATAAAAAAAAAAAAAAAAGTCTGCCAAAGAATTTTTATCAAGTAGCAACTAATGTCTCTTAAACCTATTACTCAAAATATTGTTTTTAGGAGTTCCGGGTCCAAGATGGGTGACTAGGCAGACACACGACCTAGACACACTACCACAAACGCTAGAAAAAACAGAAACAGATGACACAATCCTGGATCCCAGAGCTTCAAAGGAAAGAGTAAAGAAGTAGATCAAATACCAGTGAGAGGAACTGACTGAACAAAAACAGTGAACAAGGAGCACAGCATGATTATTTTGAATTTTCACAACCAGCAATCTGATTTGAGCAGAAACAAGATAACCAGCCCCACTTGTCCAGGGCTGCACCGGCACCCACATCAGTGATTAGGCCACCAGAGAAGTGTGTCCTCCCTTGTAACCCTGTATAAGCTCCTTGTGACAAATACCACCCAAGCTGGGGCTGGTCAAACACACTCTCCACTGCCAGTGCTAGACCAGTTTTTTTTTTTTTTTTTTTTTTTTAATCTTTCTTCTTAGTTCTTCTATCCTTCAGTCTTTCCCAAAGGCTACGTGCCCTGCCCCCACTGTACCCACAGTTAGTAAAGCCTGTCCCCACCCTTTCCTGGGTGAAAGTGAGCATGCTGGTGCAGCCATGTTTGGTGGCTGGCACTTTAAACAGTACCGTGCTTTTTTTCTGTCTTCATTTTTTTCCTTCCCCTTAGTTCTTCCCTATTATCCCCCATCTTTCCTTTTCTTTTATTTCTTCCTCTTCACAAATCTTTTTCTTCATCTTCTTCTTTATTTTTGTTCCCATCCCATCCCCATGGTCAGCAGCACCTGCCCCCACCCTTCTGTGGACAGCAGTGTGAGTTCCACATACCTGCTGTACCTAGGCTTTGCAGCTAAAACTTGCACCATTGTTTTCCCTCTCTATCTCTCTCTCCTCTATTTTCTCTCTTCCCTTCTTCTCAGCCCTTCCTTTGTCTCCACTTCCTTTTTGTCTTCTTACCCATACCATTATTTTTTCATTCTTTTCCTTCCTCTTTTTCATTTTTTCTGATCAAGCTAAGTGAGGACCTAGCTCCCTACCACCTCCATGTTCAGTAGTGCCACCCCTGACCCTCTGTACTGAGTGGTGCATGGTCTCACAGAGCAATTGCCACATATCTACAACAATCATGTTTGGTAGCTGTCACTTGCCACTTGTTTCTTGTTGTTGTTACTGTTTGTTGTTCTTCCTTTTTCCTCTTTTTTTCTCTCTTTAGGTTTCCCCTCTTCACTCCCCTGTTGGTTTTTTTTTTTTTTTCTTTTTATTCAACCCAGAAATATAAGTATCAAAAATAAATGTACAAGACAGAAAATAGGAAACAAGAGATGCCAATTTGTAAACAACAATAACTACAAAGCAAAAAGAGGGAATAAATGACATACTTACAGAACTTCCAAATGGAGAGGAAGTCAAGACAACATAAAGATAAAATGGACTGATTTAAACTTGGGAAGACAATAAATTACAGTGTAACCTCAAAAAAACCTTCATCTTCACACCAAAATAAAAGAAAGAAAATCATAAAGTCTCAAAAAACACTAAAATACTAGCAAAGGAAATGCTGAGAAAATCCATTTAAAAAAGATATCACCACATAAAAATATATGGAACAAAGGAACCATCAACACCACACATACCCCCACCAAAAAAAAAAAACAAAAAACAAAAAAAACCCAGCAAAATGGAAGCAGTAAATTGGCATAGTGGCTAAGGCACTAGACTGCTAACCAGAAGGCTGGCAGTTCAAACCCACAAGCCACTCCTCGGAAGAAAGGTTGGGCAATCTACTTCCATAGTGGTGCCACCTGGGAAACCCAAGGGGGGGGGTCGCTATGAGTCAGATCTGACTTGATGGCAGTGTTTTATATATATATATCTCATAAAGTCTCAGAAAACACTAAAATACTAGCAACAAAGGAAATGCAAACTTGAATAAACTTAAAGACATCGAAATACTACAAAGCATCTTTCTCAGATCACAATGTTATAAAATAAGAAATAACAAGAGGAAGATCAAGGAAAAAAACATCAAATAAAAGGAAACTGAATAACACCTTGCTTGAAAAGCACCTATTATTTAATTTACATTAAATCTCATTGTATATATATATAAAATATATAATAATATTTATATAATTATATAAATTAAATATAATTATATATATATAAATATAAATATATATATAATTAGATTTAATGTAAATGCATTAACTGCACCAGTCAAGAGACAGAGTACTAGAATGGATAAGTAAACTTCACCTTTCAATATGCTGTCTACAACAGACACTAACTGGCATCAAGTTGGATCCTACTCATAGCAACCCCTCCTTGGGTTTCCAAGGCAGTATATCTACGGAAGTAGATTGCCTAATTTGCCTTCTGAAGAGTGGCTGGTGACTTTGAACCACCTGTCTTCTGGCTAGCAGTCAAATGCATTAGTCACTATGCCACCAGAGTTCCCAACAGACACACCTTGACACAAAGACCAAAATAAGGTAAAAATAAAAGGATGAAAAAGCATCAATTAACAAGTAAATAGCAATCAAAAAAACAGCAAGAGTGGCAATATTAATTTCTGATAAAAATAGAGACAAAAACAAGCAAAAAAGACATGGAAGAGAATGATTAAAAGGTCAATAGAAGAGGAAAATATAACCATAATAAATATCTATGCACTCAATGAAAGAGTCCCAATGTACATAAATCAAACTTTAATAGATGTGTAAGGAGGAAGAGACAAAAACTCCACAATTAATAATAGACTTTAATAAAAAACTTTCAATGAAGGATAGAACTAGAAAGAAATTCAACAAAGATACAGAGGATCTAAACAACATAATAGATAGATGTGTTGACATCGTAATGTATACAGAACACTCCACTCAAGAACAGTACAATATACATTCTTTCATTTCCAGTACACATGGAATCTTCTCCAGAATAGACCATATGTTAAGCCCCAAAGCAAACTTCAATAAACTTAAAGACACAGAAATACTACAAATCATCTTTCTCAGGTCATGATGCTATAAAATAAGAAATCAACAAGAGGAAGATCAAGGAAAAAAACATCAAATAAAAGGAAACTGAATAACACCTCGCTTAAAAATTATGGAATGATAGAAGAAATAAAAAAAATTCCTTGAATCAAGCAAGAATGAAAACACAACATACCAAAATCTTTTGGGACACAGCAAAAGCAGTGCTCACAGGACAATTTATAACTAATAGACACACACATCAAAAAAGAGGAAAGAATCAAAGTCTACTCCTAAACCTCTCCAAATATTAGGGGGAAAAAAAGCTTACAGTTACCAGAAGAAAGGAAATAATAAAGAGTCAAGAAGAAATAAATGAAATAGAAAACAGAAAAATAACTAAAAGAATCATCAAGACAAGAAGACTAGAAGATGGTTTCTTTGAAAAGATTAATAAAATTGACAAATCACTGGCAAATTTAAAAAAGAAAAAGAAGATGCAAATAACATGAATAAGAAATGAAAAGGTGATGTTGGGAAAGAACTTGCTGAAATAAAAAGGGTAACACAATGCTATAAAGAATCATACTTTGACATAGACCAATGGAATAAAATTGAGAACCCAGAAATAGATCCATCGACCTATAGTTAGCTGATCTTTGACAAAGGCCCCAAACCCATTGAATGGGGAAGAAAATGTTTGTTTAATAAATGGTGCTGGCAAAACTGGAAATCCATTTCCAGAAAAATGAAACAAGATCTGTACCTCACACCATACACAAAAA
>NW_006921775.1:6323609-6343991 GCF_000298275.1 Orycteropus afer afer
AAAAAAAAAAAAAAGAGTTTTATACTTTTGGCTCTTTAATCTGGGTCTTTGATCCATTTTAAGTGGATTTTTGTATATGATGTGAGAGGTAGGGGTCCAACTTCATTGTTTTGCCTGTGGATATCCAGTTGTCCTAGAACCTTTGTTAAAGGACTTTTCTTTCTCCACTGAATTACTTTGACCCTTTTGTCAAAAGTCAATTGACCTGAGAAGCAACGAATGGGTCTTAAAAGCTTGTGAATAGCTATCAAAGATGTCCATGGCAAAGAAAAACGAAGAAAATCAAAGACACATGGAAACAATTACTCCAAGGGACTAGCAGACCATGGAAACCTCAGCCTTCATGACCCTGAGAACAGAAGAACTAGATGGTGCCCAGCTACCACTGCCACCACTCAGTAAGGGATCAGAATAGGAGATCCTGGGTAGAGTGGAAGAAAATCGTTGAACAAAATTCAAAATCATAAAGACCAGGCTGACTGGTCTGACAGAGACTGATGAAACTGTCTAGACTATGGCCTCTAGTCACCCTTTGGGTTTGCAATTGAAATCACTCCTGTGACCTCCATCCAAACAAGAGAGAGGCCTCCAAGGTTAACACTTATACAAGTAGGTATATCCTTAGAACAATCAACCATGGGAGATAAGAAGGGCAGTATTTGCACAGAGAGATACCTCAGAGGGCAGGAATGCATACGAAAGGACACAGGGAAAAGGTAACCACAGTGAGGAAGTAGGAAGAGAGCTATTACATATGGGAATTGTAATCAATGTCATGAAACAAAATGTGCATGAACTATTGAACAGAAAATAAGTTTGCTCTGTGAACTTTCATTCAAATAACAATTAAAAACAAAAAAGTCAATGGACCATAAATATGGAAGTGTGTTTCTGAACTCTCAATATTATTCCACTCGTCTATCCTTATGACAGTAATATACCATCTTTACTGCTGTAGCTTTATAGTAAAATTTGATACTAAGACATGTGAGCCCTTCAACTTGGTTGTTCTTTTTTAAGATAATTTTGGCTATTCTGGGTTCCTGGTATTTCCGTGTGAATTTTGGAATAATTTTTTGTCAGTGTCTGCAAATGAGGCAAAAATGTTTTGATAGGGATTTCTATGAATTTATAAACCAATTAAGAAACACTGCAATCTGAACCATTTCTACCATTTGAGGAGGTAGCATATGATCAAGAACCAATGATACTGAAGAAGGAAGTCCAAGCAGCACTGAAAGCACTGGCAAAAAGCAAATCTCCAGGAGCTGAGAGAATACCAAATGAGATATTTTAACAACTGGGTGCAAGGCTGAAGTGTTCACTTATCTATGCCAAGAAATTTACAACACAGCTACCAGGTCAACCCATTGCAATAGATCCATATTTGTTCTCATTTTAAAGAAAATTGATCCAATGTGAAAATTATTCAACAATATCATTAATAATTTTGCTGAAGATAATTCAAATAGTTCCCTGCTGCAGGGAACTGCCAGAAATTCATCAGATTCAGAAGAGGATGTGGAAGGGACATCTGCTGATGTCAGATGGATCTTGACTAAAAGCAGACACTACCATGAAGATGTTTACCTGTGTTTTTTTGAGTATGCAAAGGCATTTGACTCTGTGGATTATAACACATTATGGACAAATATGTGAAAAATGGAAATTCTATTACACTTCATTGTGCTCATGAGGAACCTGTACATAAACCAAAAGGCAATTGTTCGAACAGCAAGGGAACACTGCATGGTTTTAAATCTAGAAAGGTATGTATCAAGGTTTTATTCTTTCACTATACATATTCAACCTATTTCTGTAGTGATACTGCCTTAGAAACCCGAGGAGGGGTCGCTATGAGTTGGATCTGACTCGATGGCAGTGGGTTATTCAATCTGGATGCTGAGCAAATAATCCAAGAAGCTAGGCTGTATGAAGAAGAATGGAATATCAGGATTGGAGGAAGAATCATAACAACCTGTGATATGCAGATGACACAACTTTGCTTGCTGAAAGTGGATTTGAAGACTATAACCTTCAGTATGTATTACACTTCAATTTAAAGAAAACAAAAATCCTCACCACTAGACCAATAAAAAACATCATGATAAATGGAGAAAAGATTGAAGTTGTCAGGGACTTCATTGTACTTGAATGCACAATCAACACCCATGGAAGCAGCAGTCAAAAAATCAGGCATTATATTACACTGGGCAAATCTGCTGTAAAAGACCTCTCTAAAGTGTCAAGAAACAAAAGTGCACCTGACCCAAGCCATGGTATTTTCAATAGCATCATATGCATGTGAAAGCTGAGCAGTGAATAAGGAATATCGAAGAAGAGTTGATGCATTTGAATAATGCTGTTGGGGAAAAATATTGAAAATACCATGCAGTGTCAGAAGAATGAGTGAGTCTATCCTAGAAGTGCAGCCAGAATGCTTCTTGGAATCATGACACCTACTTTGTTTTGCTGTTGGAAGGGGCCATTCCCTTGAAAAGGATTTCATGTTTGGTAAAGTGGAGAGTCAGTGAAAAAAGGGAAGACCCTTAACAAGATAGACTGACACAGTGGCTACAATGATGGGCTCAAGTATAGCAGGGATTATGAGGATGGCAGATAACTGTGCATTGTTTCATTCTGTTGTACACAGGATTGCTGCTTGAATAATTTCTTTCAGAAGGATCACCACAAGGCTGGTCCCTATGAGGCAAAAGCTAAAGATGTACCAAATATTCAACTTTTCCAAACTGCTACACGCCATCATCTCTAACATCAACTCCTCCTCCTCCTCCCCTCAGTAAGCTTCATCTTGTCTTAGAGTTCTGTATTTTGCTGTAATGTCTCATAGAACTCACAAACTTCCAAAGAAACGGCTCACATGGTGGTAGAGGCTGGGAGGCTGTTAAGTCCCAAAGCTGTGGGTAGGTCTGCAGGATCCTCCTCACTCACATAGTTGCAGGAGGTGATGAACCCAAATCGGCGGGTGAGATGACTCACTGCTATCTCAAGTCCAGGGGTGAGATGATGAGGAATCAAATACAGGATCCAGATCAAGAGAGTGAACCTTTCTAGGACATTCACACATGTATCCTCAAGGAAACAAAAGGTGGTGACTTGAGTCACAACCTCCAGCAAGGTGGGACTTAAGACACATCCCACCTTAAAGAGGCATAGGGGATAGGGTTTATAATACATCACAAAATGGAGGTCCATGACTAGAAAGACCATATTTAGCAATTCACTGCACTGCAGTCATTAGAAGTAAGAGCCAACTGGACAGCACCTAACAACAACAATGCAAAGAAAACTATGCACATAATGAATAAAAAGATAGGAAGTCTGAGTAGAGGAATAAAAATTATAAAAAAAAAAAAAAAGAACCACATAGAAATTCTAGAACTGAAAAATGCAATATATAAAATTAATTTATTACATGAGATTAACAGTAGAATGAAGATAAAAGAAAACACATAAATTAAGTTGAAAGTAGATAACAGAAATTTTCCAAACTGAAGAACACAGAGGAAAAAAGGTGTGGGGGGGAAAAAAATAATAATAACTTCAGTGTCATGGACTGAACTGTATCCCCCCAAAATTTATCAACTTGACTGAGCCATGATTCTCAGTGATTTGGCAGTTATGTTATGATATAATCTGGCACTTGTGTAATGATGTAGTCATCTCCATGATGTGATCTGATGTGATCAGCCAATTAGTTGTAAAGGGAATAGGGTGAGATAGGGTACCCTTAGCAGGTCACAACCCTGATCTCATGTAAGGGGAGTTTCCCTGGGGTGTGGCTTGCATTATCTTTTATCATACAAGAGAAAAATGGAGAGAGAAGCGAACAGAGAAGGAGGCAATACCACCAAGAAAGAAGAGCCAGGAGCACAGTGTATCTTTCGGACCCAGTGTCCCTGTGCTGTTAACCTCCCAGACCCAGGGGGATACTGATGCTGAAAGGAGACAAGGACCTTACCCCAGAGCTGATATTGAAAGAAACTTCCCCCAGAGCTGCTGTCCTGAAATCACTCTTCTAGACTACCAAACTGGGAGAGAATAAATTTCTGCTTGTTAAACCTATTCGCTTATAGTAGGACTAGATTACTAAGACATACAGGAACCACAAGGCAGTATCAAAAGCTCTATTGTATGTGTAATCAGAGTCCCAGAAGGAGAAGATAAAATGGCAGGGGAAAAATATTTGCAGAAATAACAGCTAAAATTTTCTTAAGTTTGACAAAAGACAAAGCATTACAGATTTGAGTTGTTCTCTAAACTCCAAACAAAATAAATACAAAGAAACCACAGGTAGTCACAGTACAGTCAAAATGTTAAAAATCAAAGACAAGGAACTATAGTTTGTATTTTCATATTTAAAATCATTTCCCTAATGTTGTTGTTGTTGTTGTTGTTGTTGTTATGTGCCGTCGAGTCAGCCCTGACTCATAGCGACCCCTCCTTGGGTTTCCGAGGCAGTATCACTACGGAAGTAGGATTGCCCAACCTTCCTTCCGAGGAGTGGCTGGTGGGTTTGAACCGCCAGCCTTCTGGTTAGCAGTCAAGTGCCTTAGCCACCATGCTACCAGAGCTAATGTAGACAATTAAAAGCTTAATTAAATGCCATCCACATTAAAACCTTCATACAAATGTTTATAATTCATATTTGCCAAAAACTAGAAGCAACCAAGATGATTTTCAACAGAGGAATGGATAAACAAACTGTGGTATATCCATACAGTGGAATATTATTTAACAATAAAAAGAAATGAGCTATCAAGCTATGAAAAGACATGAAGGAACCTTAAATGCATTTTGTTAAGTGAAAAGAAGTTGGTATGAAAAAGCTAAATATTGTATGATCCCAATGAAACATTCTGGAAATATAAAACAATTACTAATTTTAAAAAAACCAAACAAACCAGTTTCCACTGAGTTAATTCCAACTCAAGGCAACCACCAGTCAGAGAAATGTGCTCCCCAGGGTTTTAAATGGCTGATTTTAAAGTAGATCATTAGGCCTTTCTTCCACAGCACCTCTGGGTGGAGCCGAATCTCCAACATCTTGGCTTAAAGTGTGTTAACTGTGTACACCACTCAGGAAGAGTAAAACTGCAGAGGCAGTAAAAAGATCAGTAGTTAGCAGGGGTTGAGAAGGAGGGGAGAAGGTATGAATATGTGGGTATTTTTAGGGCAGTGAAACTATTTTGTATGATACTGTAAAAGTGCATTATGCATTTGACTTTATAATACAAAAAAAAAACGAACCCTAACATAAGCTATGGACTTAGTAATTATATATGAATATTAGCTCTGGTGGTGTAGTGTCTAAGGCATTTGACTGCTAACCAGAAGGCTGGCAGTTCAAACCCACCAGCCAGCCACTTCTTGGAAGAAAGATTGGGCAATCCACTTCTATAGAGACACTGCCTTGGAAACCCACAGAGGGGTTGCTACGAGTTGGAAACGTCTCAACAGCAATGAGTTTGGTGGTTTAGGTTATTGGTTCATTAATTGTAACAAAGTAACAAATGCACCACAAGCATTTAGGATGTTAATAATAGAAGAAACAATATACTGGGGATAGGCCAGAAATGGGTGATACAGGAACTCTATACTTTCTGGTGATTTTTCTGTAAATCAAAAACTTCTCTAAAAATTTTATTTTCAGAAAAAGGAAATCAACATTTTTTAACTTCCTGATTGTTGTCGTGTTGTTGTTAAGTGCCATCAAGTCGTCTCTGACTCATCATGATCCTACGTGACTCATCATGATCCTACGTACAACAGAACAAAACACTGCCCAGTACACTGTGCCAGCCTCACAATCCCTACTATAGCTGAGCCCATTGCTGCAGCCACCATGTCAGTCCACCTTGTTGAGGGCCTTCCCCACTTTTGTTGACCCTTCACTTTACCAAGCATGACATCTTTTTCCAGAGAATGGTCCCCTCTGACAATATGACCAAAGAAGGTGAGACAAAGTCTGGACATTCTCGCTTTCAAAGAGCATTCCAGCTGCAATTCTTCCAGGACAGATTTGTTAGTTCTTTTACTAGTCCACGGTGCTTTCAGCTTTCTTCCTGAACACCACAACTCAAAAGCATCAAGTCTTTTTTTTTTTTAAATTTATCAAGGAAAATGGTTTATTTTCTAAGGTTCTAAATCCATCAGGTATGTTTTCGTCTAATTTTACTGAATTGCATTCTTAAAACACAAAAGAGCACTGCAATTTTCTGCAGCCAGAAGAGGAGATATTTATTGTGACTTCATTCTTCTTCTTTTTTTTTTTTTATTGTGATTTGGGTGAAGATTTACAGAGCAAATTCACTTTCCATACAGCAGTTCACATACACTTTGTCTCATGACATTGCCCACAGTTTACCACAATGCAACAGGTCCCCTCCCACTTCCTCCTGATAGTTACTTCTTCCCTGTGTCCATCCCTCCATGTACTCCTGCCCCCTTAGCTGTCTCCCTGTGCATAAGCACCCCTTCTTTCTCCCATGATTGTTCTCTCCAAGGACTGTATCTACCTGAGGTAAATGTTCAACTCATATGCCTGTCTTTTGTTTGGCTGGAAACCATGGGTGTGGGTTCAATTCCAGACCTGAAGGGCAGCTAAGGGCCATAGTCTCAGTGGTTCCACCAGGCTCTATTGGGCCAGCAAAACTGGTCCCCCCATCCTTTCTTTTTTTCTCCAAATGATTTTGAGTTTTGTTCTACATTGTTCTCTCTCTCTATCAAGGGTCTCCTACAGAGATCCCCTTCCAAAGGGATGACAGTGGTAGCCAGGCACCATCTAGTTCTTCTGGTCTCATAGTCCTATAGGCTGCCGATTGGATGGTGTACCAGTCGCTAGGACTAACTGTTTCCATGAATTTTAGTTTTCTTCATTCTTCTTTGCTCTGGACAAGGAGAGACCCATCATTGCATCTAGATGGCAGCTTGCATCAAGTCTTCTTTAGTCTTCCTTATTCATTGCGCAACTTTCATGTTCATATAAGGTGACTGAAAACACCATGCTTTGGGTTAGGTGCATCTTAGTCTTCAAGGAGATATCCTTGTTCTTCAGCACTTGAAAGATGTCTTTTGCAACAGATTTTCCAAATGCAGTGCATCTTTTTAGTCTTGACTGCTGTTTCCATTGGCATTGATTACAGAACCAAATAATATGAAGTCTTTGACAATGTCAATCTTTTCTCCATTTAACATGATGCTGATTTTTGTTTTCTTTGTATTGAGCAGTAGTCCAAATAAGACTGTAGTCTTCAATCTTCATCAGTAAATGCTCCAAGTCGTCCTCACTTTTAGCAAGCAAACTTGTGTTGTTTGCATATCTCAGGTTGTTACTGACTCTCCCTCCAATCCTGATGCCATGTTCTTCTTCATAGAGTCCAGCTTCTCGGATTATTTGCTGAGCATACAGATTGAATAAGTATGGCAAAAGGATACAACCCTGACACACTCCCTTCCTGATTTTAAAACATGCACTATCTTCTTGTTCTGTTCAAATGACAGCCTCCTGGTCTATGCACAGGTTGCTCATGGGTACAGTTAAGTGTTCTGGAATTCCTATTCATCTCAATATTATCCACAAACTGTTATGATCCACACAATCGAATGCCTTTGCATACTCAATAAAACACATGTAAATATCTTTCTGGTATTCTTTGCTTTGAGCCAAGATCCATCTGACATCAGCTACAATACCCCTTGCTCCACATCCCCTGCTGAATCCAGTCTGCATTTCTGGAAGTTCTCTGTCCAGAGAACATTGAACATTGAACAGAAATGGTGTGGTATTTATCATCACAAAGAATGTTTCAAGATCTCTCCTGAAGTACAAATATGAATCTTTTCCAGTCAGTTGGCCAAATAGCTGACTTTCAAACCTCTCAGCATAGCCAAGTGAGTGTCTCCAGCATGGCATCCATTTGTTGAAATATCTCAATCAGTACTCTGTCAATTCCCAAAGCCTTGTTTTTCACCACTTCCTTCAGTGCAGCTTTGAGTTCTTCCTTCAGTACCAACGTCACCTCCTAATATGGATAATCATCTACCAATTCTTTTTTGGTACAGTGACTCTGTGCATTCCACCCATCTTCTTTTGATGTTTCCTGCATCATTCAACATATTGTCCATGGAATCTTTAAATATTGCAATTTGAGGCTTCAATTTTTTATCTTCTGTTCTGCTCTTTTATCCTGTCAATTCTTCCCTGTGCTTTAGCTATTCTCTATTTAAGGGCAAGTTTCAGAGTCTCCAGTGACATCCATTTTTGTCTCTTCCTCCTTTCTAGTCTTTTTAATGACCTTTTGCTTTCCTCATGGATGATGTTGTTGATGTCATCACACAATTCCTTTGGTTTTCCATCATTGGTGTTCAGTTCAATGAATCAAATCTATTCTTCAGCTGGTCTCTAAATTCAGGAGGGATATAATCAAGGCTATATTTTGGCTCTCATGGATTTCTTATAATTGTCTTCAGTTTCAACTTGAAATTGCATACTGAGCTTTTCCATGTCCTCCTGCCACAGATGTAGTCAATCTGATTCCTGTGTATTCCATCTGGCAAAGTCCATGTGTGTAGCAGTCACTTGTGTTGTTGAAAAAAGGTATTTACAATGAGTAAGTTGTTGGTCTTATTATCCTATCATTGACAGCACTGTACTTCAGGATAGATCTTGAAACATTCTTTGTGATGATAAATGCCACACCACTTCTGTTCAATCTGTCATTCCTGGCACAGTAGATCATATGGTTGTCTGATTCAAAATGGCCAAAACCAGTTCATTTCAGCTCACTCAGTAATGCCTAGGATATTAATCTTTATGCATTCCATTTTTGACAACTTTCAAGTTTCCTAGATTCATACTTTGTACATTACATGTTCCGATTATTAATGGATATTTGCAGCTGTTTCTTCTCACACTGAGATGTGCTACATCAGAAAATGAGTGTCCCAAAAGCTTTACTCCATCCATGTCATTAAGGTTGGCTCTACTCTGACGAGGTAGATCTTTTCCAGTCATATTTTTAAAAAAATAGTTAAAAGAAACCTTTTTTACAAACCCTCCTGGTTCACTTAATCTGGAGTTTCTTCTGCTGCTATCAGCAAGCAGCTTAGAGAAAAGGGATAATTTTCTTTTTAAACAAATAGATGTTTCTAAATCTGATCTCTCACCCATGCCCCCTTAAATGACGGTCTTAAATGTCTCTATCTTTCCCATTTGTTCTATAGAGTTAAACAAACTGAGAAGGGTTTATTGTGTAACCAACTAGTGCTGCTGTTAATGGACATATATCCGTGGCCTATTTATCTTTATGACTAGCCTTCTCACTCATCAGATCCCTATTTTACCATCAAAGGCAACCTCCCTCACCTATACCCTCATTCTCTTCTTCCGTCTTTTGATAGCTTTTTTCTTTCTACCTGAGTTGTTATTCTCTCTTTCAGTGTTTTAAAAAATGTTGTATCGTGCCATTATCCCAATCTCACTCCAACTATCACAGTTCTCCATATCTGCATAATTTGTACTTACTATTTATTTTCCTTCTCATGACCTGAACATTACATTTTGTTATAGCTGAAATAGTGTGTTGTGAACAGGCTATGGTTGTATGATGGAACTGGCAGCCTCAGCCTTTGGGCAGGCAGGAGTGGCCTGGGGAAGGAGCCATTTCTGGGTAGCTTATCCCTGCCTTCAGCAGCTTCTTTTGTTTATCACTAATACACTCTATAAATGTTATCATTTTATATTTATGACATCATTTGGAAAATATTTGGAAACATCAATCTTAATATATCTCCTTTATGGCTTCATATTTATACTGAGAATAATTCTTACACATTATTAAAATTATTAAGCTAGACACTTTATAACACACTTTCTCAAACCTTCTCTCCAGAGTGCATCTCCCACCTTAGACAAAAACCCTTTAAGGAAGCTGTTTTTCTCACATCTATTTGTAGTGTAATGGCATACTTTTTGTTACTATCATTTAATCCAAAAATATTTCCGTATGCATCTTTACATACTAAGAGATACTGCTGAAAGATACATATCAAAAGATACTGCCTGTGCCTTATGTAAGTTCTTGTTCTGGTAGGTCAGACTGCTGACATTCACATCCCCCTAGTAAACCACACATTTTACTGACAAGACTTTACTAAGTATATCATACTTTAATGTACCTTCTTAAAAGTTAAAGCATTAGGAAGTAAGGCTTCAACCAAGACAATCAAGAAAAAGTGGTTTGAATAGTTGGTTCAATTTTAATAGCTGAATAGTTAATTCAGTTGTAACAGCTAAAATAGTTCAATTGAATGTTGTTATTGTTGTCATGTGCCGTCAAGTTGGACCCGACTCATAGCGACCCCTCCTTGGGTTGCTGAGGCAGTATCACTACAAAAGTAGATTGCCCAACCTTCCTTCCAAGGAGTGGCTGGTGGATTTGAACCGCCAGCCTTCTGGTTAGCAGTCAAGTACCTTAGGCACTATGCTACCAGAGCTCCTGTTCAATTGAATAGTTAGTGCAATTGTTCAATCAATGATCAAGGTGAGTCTTAGAAATACTATGAAAGAGATAAAGAATCACATACTCACATACACACAAACCCTCCTCCGAGTTAACTGACTTTCATGTTGTTGCTGTTGTTGTTACATGCCATCAAGTCAACCCCGACTCATAGTTTGGTACAAGACAACACAAAGTAATTTTGTATCTTCATTATTACACATAAAGTATTTAATATAGCTGCATATTTAACAAAACATTTACAGCAAGACTAGATCATTTCAGGAAAATTTTATTCAACTATTCTTACCTTTTGTCGGACTGAGGTTCTGATCTATAAATCCTCTTAGTTCTTCATTTGAGGACGGCAATTCAATCTGAATAAAATAGTTAAAAAAAATTAAAAAACTGAATCTTAGATATTATTTAATCATTTAGTAAGCTATTTTATACCTTTCAACAGAATCCCACATCAAGTATTGTATACAGCTACATTATAGGAAAAGGAACTCATTATATCAAATATAGGAGTAGGAAAAGTTAAGATTAAGTAAAAATTAATCCACATTAAGGTAAAAATTGAGGAAATAATGTTACTTATGAGAAGAACTAAGCTCTACAGATTTTACTGATGGTTTCTGAAAGCAAACAGTCCATTTTGACAGACAAAAGTTGCCAAGTAATATATCAAAATTCTACCATCATTGCCGCCCTAATTTTTACTGTTCTTATTCACTGCCTATAATGCTCTTTAACACTAATCCATGAGAGCTCTGGTGGTGTAGTGCCTAAGGCATTTGACTGCTAACCAGAGCTGGTGGTTCAAACCCACCAGCCACTTCTCGAAAGGAAGGCTGGGCAATCTACTTCTGTAGTGATACCACCTCAGAAACCCAAGGAGAAGTTGCCATGAGTCGGGTCTGACTCGACAGCAGTGTGTCTGGTTTGGTTTTTGATATATCTATATATATTTATATGCACCTCACTAGTTTTGTCCCTCTGAGATTAAGACACATGTAATGAATCTAACAAATACTATCAAACCGTAAGGCAGTGATAAGGTATATTGTTATAGCTTCATTCATGCCTACTAGATGGATGGCCTTGGTCAAGTCACAAAACCTCTCTATATCTCATTTCCCTCATCTGTAAACTGGAGGGTGATAGTGGTATTTAACAATTCTGGTAGAGATGATTCATGTAAAACATGTAGCACAGGACTTGGCTCACAGTGCTCAATCCATGTCAGCACTGATCACCATTATCATGCACTTGATGGACTTCCTACAGCAAATGTGTTTATAAATTCATCTTCCAAAACCAAAACTAAGCTCACTGCCATTAAGTTCATTCCAATTCATAGCTGTAAACCTTTACAGAAGCAGACTGTATATCATCTTCCTTTTGTGGAGCAGCTGCTGCATTTGAACCACTGACCTTTCGGTTAGCAGTCAAATGCCTTAACCACTATACCACCAGAGCTCCTTAAATTCAGCTTTAGATAACGTATTTCACTTAATGTAATACCATCGGACTACTTGGCATTACAGAACTAAATATGTGACAGCAGCATCAAAGAGGTTTTTAAAATTTATCATAGAACCTGGAAGGTGAAAAAAAAAAAAAAACTCTTTTTGAAAACTTGGTACATAGTACACTTCCAATAAAGGGCTCTAATATTGTTGATGTTGTTGCTTTGAGCATTAAGACTCATAATCTTGAACAACACTGCTGGTTTGGTACCTGAAACATTTGTTTGAGACACCACACACTGAGATTATTGTGAAGCTCACAAAGCTTGAGAACTTTAATATTTGTGCACGTGCCTTAGGGTTTTTTAGCCACTCACCGTTTCAGTATAATAAGCACTCATTTGAAACTTTACAATTTCATAATGTAAGAGCTAATTATTTCTTCATTTGGTAAGTCAAAAACTTAACTCAAAGAGCTAATAGCTGCTTCTTTTGGTCAAGATTTATGTTACCAGAAATATTTCTACATATACTTTTATCATTGACAAGTAATTCTGATGAAAATCTATCTTTGGCTTCTCACATCAAAATATTTATATGACAGGGGCTGAGACTAACACATCTAGAAAATGGATGCTTACTTCTACGTCAGTAACGGTGAAGTTGGAAGCAAAGCAAACCCTTGGCAACAAAATTACACATTACCACATTTCATGAACATTCACAGTTGCTCAAGATATTAACGTTAAATGTTCAATTTGTAAATGCTAAGAGGCTACCGTGCTGCACTAAAAAAACCAAACTCACTGCCATCACGTTGGATTTGACTCATAGCAACCCCTCCTTGAGTTTCTGAGGTGGTATCGTTGTTGGGTTTGAACCGCCAGCCTTCTGGTTAGCATCAAATGCCTCAGGCACTATGCCACCAGAGCTCCTCTTTCTTTTTTTTTGCTCTTCTGGTCTAAACAGAGAAACATTTGCAATATTCTACTATGAAAAGAAAGCAAAGTTGGCAAAGATAGCCTTTTATATATTCTATACTTGAAACAATGTAACCACTTGTACATGTTATTATTCTAACTTCAAAAGCATCAATTTATATCTTTTTGTTATTATACAACTATAACGGCAAAAACCTCAATTGAAACCACATACTCACAGTAGAGGATTCACAGTTACTGAGCTACTGCTACGTTTAAACACCTGCTCTTAATGTCTAACTTCTGCAACGTGAAGCAGCAAATGAATTCAGAAACTTTTTTTTAAGCAGCTGTACACCTGCACCCTAACAAACCAACAACATATACTCTGAGAAGATAAAATTGTGAGTTAATGTCATCTGCTTATTTTGATCACATAACTGGGTAGGGGATACTTATATTTATAAAGCTTATATAAATACTACCAAAATGAATTTTAATCAAAACTTCAAAATACTATAATTTTCTGCTTTCGTGAACTTTATAGTTAAAAGACTGAAAGAGAAAGTAGATTATCTGAAAATAGAAAAACTTGGCTAGGAAATGCATTGAAAGTATTAGCTATACTTTTCTTCTATCCACTTAGAAAGTATCCTTCAAAAATGGTTCACTGAGCAAAGAGAAAAAAGTAAACTCTCCTTTCATATACCATTTTTTGACTAAGATACTGAGAAAAGTCTTTTATTTGTGGTTTTCCAATAGTGTGTGTTGCATACTGTAAGCAATCATGAAATACCTGTTGAATAAAATATAACCTATGTTCAATTTTTAGGAATCAAATCTTATTTGCCTCAATAAACAGCATTATAATGTCAGCAATATGTACATATTTCTGCTTGATACAACAAAAAGGAAACAGAATTCAGAATGTGATAATCTATCCTCAAAATTCAGTTCTACCATTCACAGGAATGGTGACTTGGAAGTCACTGAAGAATGAGGATGATAATACAGATGTGCACAATAAGCTCAAAGAACTCATTAGATCAAATTAAATAATTCTGTGAACATCTTTTGTTAATAGTGAAGCAACATTCATGTGAAGCAACATTCATGAAGCAACATTCATGTTGTTATTTAAATGGCAGCGGCTTCTAACACTTCAACTCTGGCAGAGAAAATCCACTAAAAAATGCAAATGACCAAGAAACATATAGAAAACTAGTATGACCTACTAGAGAAATGTAATAGCATGCCACTATTTGCTAATCAGATTAGCAAAGATTAAAGACAAAATAAAGGGAAATGTCATTCTCCTACACCACTGGTGAGTGTATAAATTGGTGTCATCTTCTAAAATGTTATTTAGTAAATGAATCAAAAGTTGCCAAGGAGCACACACCCTTTGACCCAGCAATTTCCTAAGACACTGTGTGATGAAAATAATTAGATACCTGAGTAAAAATACAAAAACATTCAAGAGGAAAAAAATGGAGATAACGTAATGGTCACTATTAAAAAACTGATGTGACAGACATTTAAAAAAAAAAAAAAAAAAAACCTGTTGCCAGTGAGTCAATTCCAACTCATAGCATGTATATATTATATTTATATACGTAATATATGTATGTACACATGTATAATACACACATATTTGTGTATATGCCAGATGTTGTCCTAGGCACATTTTTGTGGATAATCTCTAGGATATTTTCTTTTCTTTATCTGTATTTTTCTAATTTTTCTGTACCTAATATTTTAATGCCAACTGTGAAGAACAACTGGCATTTCTTAAGTTGAAAGAACTGGAGGAAAAAATTCAGGCTTTGACTCACATTACTGAATGATTCCATGGGCAAAATACCGAATGACGCAGGAAACATCAAAAAAAGATGGAAAGAATACCAAGAATCACCGTACCCAAAATAAATTACCAAGTTCAACCATTTCAGGAGGTAGCATATGAACAAGAACCAACAGTACTGAAGAAAGAAGTCTAAGGTGCAGAGAAGGAAGTGGCAAAAAAACAAGCCTCCAGAAATTCACAGAATACCAAATGAGGTGTTTCAACAAGCAGATCCAATGCTGAAAATGGTCACGTGTCTACACCAAAAAAGATGGAAGACAGTTATCTGGCCAATCAACCGAAGAGATCCATATTTGTGCCCATTCCAAAGAAAGCAGATTTAAAAGAATGTGGAAACTATTTAGTAATAACATTACTATCACCCACAAATAAAATTTTGCTGAAGATAATTAAAAAATGGGTGCAGAAGTACATTGGTAAGGAACTACCAGGGAACTGGATTCAGAAGAGGGTGTGGAATGAGGGACATCATTGCTGATGTCAGATTGCAGAGAATATCAGAAAGATGTTTACCTGTGTCTTATTGACTATGCCAACATATTTGACTGTGTGGATAGTAACAAATTATAAATAACATTGCAAAGAATGAGAATTCCAGAAGACTTAATTGTGCTCCTGTGGAGTCTATATACAGAACAAGAGGCAGTCACTGGAACAGAACAAGGGCACACTGTGTGGTTTAAAATCAGGAAAGGTATATGTTAACACTTTTCCCTATACTGATTCAATCTGTATGCTGAGCAAACATGCTGAGAAGCTGGACTATATGAAGAAGAACATGGTATCAGGACTGGAGGAAGACTCATTAATTACTTTTGATATGCAGATGGTACAACCCTGAATGCTGAAAGCAAAAAGGATTTGAAGCACTTACTGATTATGATAGCTAAGGCTGTGGGTCAACTAAGTTAGGCCATGATTCTCATGGGTTAAGTTATGAAGTAGTCATCACCCATGATAAAATATGATGTAATATAATCATGCATGAGCAGCCAAGCAGTTGACATGGAGTTTCCTCAGGGGTGTGACCTGCTTCCAAAATATATGGACTTCCTGGCAAAGCTTCCTGGCTTTTTGCTTGATGTAGATCCTGCATCTGGCTCATCATCATCTGACATCTGGTTCCTTGGACCTGAGCCAGTAGCCTGCCATCATCCCTGCTGATCTTGGTAACTATTAGCCTACACAGCCTATGAGCCAGCAGCTTCCTATGCAACCTGCTGATCTAGGGCTTGTCAACCCTTGCAGCTACATGAGTGAGGGGAAGCCTCCAGCCTGAGGTCCAACACTAAGACTAGAGACTTGCTAGCCTTTACAACCTTGCAAGGCAAGGTTCATTTGTGTGTGTGTGTGTGTGTGTGTGTGTATTCTCTAGAGAAGCAAAACCAGAGAAGCTTATATATGTATACTTACATGTCCACCACTCATCTGCCAGTTTGTCATACTGTGGTGGCTTACATGTTGCTGTGAGGCTGGAGGCTATGCCACTGGTGTTTCAAATACCGGAAGGGTCACTCATGGTGGACAGGTTTCAGCAGAGATTCCAGACTAAGACAGACTTGGAAGAAGGAAGGAACCATATATGTCTCAAAGAATTAGCCAGTGAAAACCTTATGAATAGGAGTGAAAACTGTCTGATATATTACTGGAAAACTTTATGAATAACCCTGAAACACTGTCGATATAGTGCTAGAAGATGAAGCCCTCACATCAGAAGGCACTCAAAATACGACTAGGGAAGAGCTGCCTTCTCAAAGTCAAGTCAACCTTAATGACATGGATGGAGTAAAGCTTTTGCGCCCTCCATTTGCTGATGTGACATGACTCAAAATAGGAAGAAACACCTGCAAACATCCATTGATAATCGGAACATGGCATACACAAAGTATGAATATAGGGAAACTGTAATTTGTCAAAAATGAAATGGAATGTATAAAGATCAATATCCTAGGCATTAGTGTGCTGAAATGGACTGGTTTTGGCCATTTTGAGTCAGACAACCATATGATCTACTATGCCAGGAATGGGAGATTGTGTAGGAAGGTGTGCTATGCATCGTCACAAAGATTGTTTCGAGATCTATCCTGAAGGACAATGCTGTCAGTGACAGGATAATACCCATATGCCTACAAGGAAGATCAGTTATGCTACTATTATTCAAATTTACACACTAGCCATCAAAGCCAAAGAAGAGGAAACCGAAGATTTTTACTAATTTCTGCAGTCTGAAATTGACCAAATATGCAGTCAAGATGTGTTGACTCTTACTGGTGATTGGAATGCAAAAGGTGGAAACAAAGAGGACTCACCAGTAGTTGGAAAATATGGCCTTGGTGATAGATATGACACTGGAAAATGCACGATTGAATTTTGCAAGACTAATGGGAGCTCTGGTAGCATAGTGGCTAAGGCACTGACTGCTAACAGAAGGCTGGAGGTTCAAACCCACCAACCACTCCTCGGAAGGAAGACGGGGCAATCTACTTCCGTAGTGATACTGCCTCGGCAACCCAAGGAGGGGGTCGTTATGAGTTGGGTCCGACTCGACGGCACATAACAACAACAACGACAAATGACTTATTCATTGTAAACACCTTTTTTCAACAAAATACACAGCATCTACACATAAGGACTTCACCAGATGGAATGCACACGAGTCAAATTGACTACATCTGTGGAAAGAGGTGATGGAGAAGCTCAATATCTTCAACCAAAACAAAGGTAGGAGCTGACTGTGGAACAGACCATTAACTGCTCATATGCAAGTTCAAACTGAAGCTGAAGACAATTAAAACAATTGCACAAGAGCCAAAATATGACCTTGATTATATCCCACCTGAATTTAGAGACCATCTAAAGAATGTTGTTAGGTGCCATCAAGCCATTTTCAACTCATAGCGAACCTATGCAGAGCAGAATGAAACACTGGCTGATCCTGCACCAGCTCCTTGATCCTTGCTATACTTGAGCCCATCACCGCAGCCACTGTGTCAATCCATCTCGTTGAAGGCCTTCCCCTCTTTCGTTGACCCTCCACATTACCTAGCATGACATCTTTCTCTAGGGAATGGGCCCTTCTGACAACATCACCAAAGTAGGTCAAATGAAGTCTGGCCATTCTCACTTCGAAGGAGCATTTCGGCTGCACCTCCTCCACAACAGATCTGTTAGTTCTTTTAGCAGTCCATGGTACTTTCAGTATTCTTCACCAGCACCACAACTCAAAAGCATCAGCTCCTCTTGAGACTTCCTTATTCATTGTCCAGCTTTAACATGCATATGAGGTGACTGAAAATATGGCTTGGGTCAGGTGCACCTTAGTCCTCAAGGAGACATCCTGGCTCCTCAGCACTTGAAAAAGTTCCTTTGCAGCCAACTTGCCCAGTGCTATACATCATCTAATGTCCTGATTGCTGCTTCCATTGGTGTTGATTGTAAACCCAAGCAATGTGAATCCTTTGACAACCTCAATCTTTTCTCCATTTATCGTGATGCTGCATATAGGTCCAATTGTGAGGATTTTTGTTATCTTTATATTGAGATGTAATTCATACTGCAGACTGCACTGCTTCCACTGGTGTTGAATGTAGAACCAAGCAATGTGAATCCTTTGACAACCTCAATCTTTTCTACATTTATCATGATACTGCTTATAGGTCCAGTTGTAAGGATTTTTGTTTGCTTTATATTGAGATGTAATCCATACTGCGACTATATTCTTCAATCTTCATCAGTAAATGCCTCAAGTTATCCTCACTTTCACCAAGCAAAGTTGTGTCATCAGCAAATCGCAGGTTGTTAATGATTCTTCCTCCAATCCTGATGCCACATTTTTCTTCATATAGTCCAGCTTCTTGGATTATTTGCTTAGTGTACAGATTGAAAAAGTGTGGTAAAAGGACATAAAGCTGACACACTCCCTTCTAGATTTTAAACCACGCAGTGTCCCCTTGTTCTGCTCGAATGACAGCCTCCTGGTCAATGTATAAGTTCCTCATGAGTACAATCAGGTGTTCAGGAATTCCCATTCTTATCAGTGTTGTCCACAGTTTGTCATGATCCACACAATCAAATGCCGTCGCATAGTCAATAAAACACAAATAAAAATCTTTCTGGTATTCTTTGCCTTGAGCCAAGATCCATCTGACAGCACCTATGATATCCCTTGTTATAGTCAATAAAACACAAATAAAAATCTTTCTGGTATTCTTTGCCTTGAGCCAAGATCCATCTGACAGCACCTATGATATCCCTTGTTCCATGTCCTTTTCTGAATCCAGCTTGCACATCCTCTGTCAATATAGTACTGCAACTGTTTTTGAATTATCTTCAGTAAGATCTTACTTGTGTACAATATTAATGATCTTGATAGATAATTTCCACATTCTGTGGGATCTTTCTTTTGAATGGATCTCTTCCAGTCAGTTGGCTAGGTCGCTGTCTTCCAAAACCCTTGGCAAAACCAAGTGAGTGCCTCCAGTAGGGTATCTGCGCGTTGAAATATCTCAACAGGTATTCTGTCAATTTAGGGAGCCTCTTTCTTTTCCAATTACTTCACTGCACCTTCCAAAGAATAGATTTCTAAAGAACAGATGTGATGTATTGAACACCAATGACCGAAAACCAGGGAAATTATGGGATGACATCAAGAACATCATCCATGAAGAAAGCAAAAGGTCATTAAAAAGACAGGAAAGGAAGAAAAGACCAAAATGGATGTCAGAAGAGACTCTGAAACTTAACTCTTTAATGGAGAGTAGCTAAAGCAAATGGAAGAAAGGACAATATAAAAGAACTGAACAAAAGATAGACCTGGATTTAGAAAACCAAAACAACAGCTAAGAGAGATCTAAATATAACAATGCCACAATGTCACAGAGAAAACAGACCAACACAGTCCAAATAAAGAAGCAAGATAAAGCAGGAGAAACAAAGGACCAGGATGCAGAACGAAAACACATCCAATGCAGCATTGGAATTCCCCGATAAGGGATTCAAAAAAATTATCT
This sequence comes from Orycteropus afer afer, assembly GCF_000298275.1. NCBI lineage: Eukaryota > Metazoa > Chordata > Mammalia > Tubulidentata > Orycteropodidae > Orycteropus > Orycteropus afer. The sequence goes on from NW_006921775.1 coordinate 6,343,401, forward strand.
TTAAGTATCTTCAAAAGATTGAGAGACAGACCAAAGAAAACACAGAAAAAACCTTAGAAGAATTTTGCAAGAAAATACAAGAACAAAATGACAAAATCAATGAAAAATTAGAAATGATTCTAAATCTACAGATAGAAATTCAGAAGATTAAACTAAATTGTCAGAAATATATAACACATTAGAAAGGCAAAGAAGTAGAATTGATGCAATGCAAGACAGAATTAATGAGATTGAAGACAAACACCTGAATACTTCTTTGAAAAGGGATCAATCAGAAAAAAAAAAAATCAAAACAAAATGAAGAAAGCCTAAGGTTCTTGTGGAATATCACCAAAAGGAATACCTAAGTATCATTGGAATCCCAGACGGGGAAGAAAAAAATAAAACCACTGAGAAATTGTCCAAGATTTGTTGGAGCAGAACTTCCCTATATGATGAAAGATGAGAATATATCCATTCAGGAAGTCCAACGAACACCAAACAGGATAGACCCCAAAAGAAAATCACCAAGACACATCATCATGAAACTCATCAAAACCAAAGACAAAGTCAGAATCCTGAAAGCAGCATGGGAAAAACAAAAAGTTACTT
>NW_006921775.1:6347547-6365365 GCF_000298275.1 Orycteropus afer afer
GCCAACAAACATATGAAGAAATGCTCACGATCATTAGCTATTAGAGAGATGCAAATCAAAACAACGAGATACCATCTTGCTCCAGCATTAGTAGCAAAGTTCAACGAGACAGAAAATAACAAATGCTGCCAAGGATGTGGAGAGATTGGACTCTTATACACTGTTGGTGGGACTGTAAAATCATACAACCATGTGGAAAGCAGTATGGCGATTCCTTCAAAAGGTGGAACCAGAAATATCATTTGACCCAGCCATTCCATAACTAGGTATATATCCTAAAGAAGTGAGAGCCATGACAAGAATAGACATATGCACACCCATGTTCATTGCAGCACTCTTCACAACAGACAAAAGATGGAAATAACCTAGGAGTCCATCAACTGAGGGATGGATAACCAAACTATGCTACATACACACAATGGAATACTATGCGAAGCTAAAGAATAACGCAGAATCTACAAAACACTGCATAATGTGGATGAACTTGGAGGATATTATGCTGAGTGAAATAAGTCAATCACAAAAGAACAAATATTATGTTTGTCCGTTATTGTAAAAGTTAAGGAAAGGTTTATCTATGGAAGGAAGTGTTCTTTGTTGGTTACCAGGGGTGGGAGGGGAGTGGAAAGAATGCTGTAAGATACAGATACAAGTATTGATTTGGGTGAAGAGAAGGGCAATGTACAAAATATGAGTGATCAATATGGTGGCATTGCAGAAGAGAAAGACATAGAGAGGTACATGGGGGGTACAGACAAACAAACATGAACCCTTTTGCACACACAGTACTCTGTTATCACTGAAGGCAAACATGGGTATATGGGTGGATAGATGAGTGGACAGGATGAACTATTAGGTATGTCTATGAACTGGGGAGTGTATCCAAGAACATGTATAGGGTTGGCAGACAATGGTCCTTTAAGTTTATGTGAATGATCAGAATTCCCAGGTGTATAGTAGAGCTGAAAAGGGACAAGGTTGTAGTCACTGCTTGGTCACAGCCAGCTACCCAGAGGGACCAAGTAGTTGAACCTGTCAGCTCAGGACCATACTCACAGGGGACATCAAGCTCAATTGGCATAATATACTATACAAAACATTGTTCCACTTCCTACTTTGGCAAGTAGTGACTGGGATCTTGAAGGCAAGCAAGCTGCCATCTAGATGCAATGATGGCTCTCTCCTCCTTCAGAGCAAAGAAGAATGAAGAAATCCAAAAATTCACGGAAACAAAATTAGTCCTAGAGACTGGTACACCACCTGATCTGCAGCCTATATGATTATGAGACCAGAAGAACTAGATGGTGCCTGGCTACCACTGTCATCCACTTGGAAGGGGATCTATGTAGGAGATCCTGGATAGAGAGGGAGAACAATGTGGAACACAACTCAAAATCATTTGGAGAAAAAAAAAGGAGGGTAGACCAGGTTTGCTGGTCTGATAGAGCCTAGTGGAACCACTGAGACTATGGCCCCTAGCTGCCCTTCAGGTCTGGAATTGAACCCACACCTGTGGTTTCCAGCCAAACAAAAGACAGGCATATGAGTTGAACATTTACCTCAGGTAGATACACTCCTTGGAGAGAAAAATCATGGAAGAAAAAGGGCTGCTTATGCACAGGGAGACAGCTCAGGGGGCAGGAATGCATGGAGGGATGGACAGAGGGAAGAGGTAACTATCAGGAGGAAGTGGGAGGGGAGATGTTGCATTGGGGTAAATTGTGGTCCATGTTATGACACAAAGTGTATGTGAACTGCTGTATGGAAATTGAATTTGCTCTGTACATTTTCACCCAAATGACAATTTAAAAAAAAAAATTAAAAAAAGGAGGAAGCAATACCCAGATTCACTGTACCAAAATAATTGGTCAATAATCATCCATTTAAGAAGGTGTCATATGGTCAAGAACCAATGGTACTGAGGGAAGAAGCTGAAGCTGCACTAAAAGAACTGACAAAAAACAAGGCTCCAGGAACTTCTGGTAAGATGAAGGAATAGGCAGACAAGTGACATAGACCCTCCTCAACAATAAAAGAAAAACCAATTGACAGAGATACAGAAGCTAATCCTAGAATCCTGAGCTTTCAAAGGAACTATACAGAAGTGGATTAGTCACCAACTAGTGGAAAAACCTGAACAAAAACAGTGAGTACTAAGATGGTCAGCGCTGCAGACTCTCAGCTACTCTGACGAGACCAACAGCCTGAATATTTCCAAGTGGTGTTGGGACCTGAGAATTGACCTAAAGATCAGTCCTAATCACCAAGAACTGCAGGGACAACTGCTCTGGTGGTCTATGGCTAGGAAGGGACACAGCAAGGAGAGAGACAACATGAGCTGTGGACTTTCTGTTGTCCAGAATGCATAGCCATTTTGATGGTTTACACATGACAGCCATTTTGGATATTTAAAGAGACTGAGGGTGCAGCCATTTTGAATGTTTACAGAAGGTGGCCATTTTGGATATTTAAAGTGACTGAGGGTGCAGCCATTTTGAATGTTTACAAGTGGCAACCATTTTGGATTTTAAAGGGATAGCATTTGCATTTGGATTCCAGGGACCTAAGAACAGTCTCTGTTTGCCAGGGTCGGCAAGGACATATGAGAGGCTGACAAAGGAAAGGAGACAGGTGGTGAGTGTACAGGTGCTGTCAACTAGTGAATAAAGGAGCACAGTACACTACCCTGCCTGCATATATAACATACAAAGAAAACAAAGAAAACAAAAATCACAGGCAAGTCACTCCAACATATAATCATCAATTAAATATAAACACAAAGCATGCCAATGCCTCAGAGACAACAGACCATCATAGTCCACACAAAGAAGCAAGATAAAGTGGGAGAAACAAAGACCAGGATACAGAACCAAAACACATCCCAGAGGAAGATGCAGCATTAGAATTCCCTGATAAGGGATTCAAAAGAATTATCTTTAGGTATCTTCAAAGGATTGAGAGGCAGACCAAAGAAAACACAGAAAAAACCCTAGAAGAATTTTGGAAGAAAATATAAGAACAAAACGACAAAATCAATGAAAAATTAGAAATGATTCTAAATCTACAGATAGAAATTCAGAAGATTAATACTAAATTACACTGGAAGGGCAAAGGAGTAGAATTGATGCAATGCAAGATAGAATTAATGAGATTCAATACAAATACCTGAATACTTCTTTGGAAAGGAATCAATCAGAAAAAAGATCAAAACAAAATGAAGACAGCCTAAGGATCATGTGGGATCATGTGGGATACCATCAAAAGGAATAACCTACATGTAATCAGAATTCCAGAACAGGAAGAGAAAAATGAAGCCACTGAGAAAATGGTTCAAGATTTGTTGGAGGAGAACTTCCCTGATATGATCAAAGATGAGAATATATTCATTCACAAAGTCCAACGAACCTGAAAGAGGATAGACCCCAAAAGAAAAATACCAAGACACATCAACATCAAACTCACCAAAAGCAAAGACAAAGAAAGAATCATGAGAGCAGCACAGGAAAAATGAAAAGTTCCCTACAAGGGGCAACCAATAAGACTAAGCTTGGATTTCTCGACAGAAACCATGCATGCGAGAAGACAGTGGGATGGTCTATATAAAACCCTGAAAGAAAAAAATTTCCAACCAAGAATTATGTACCCAGCAAAACTGTTCCTCAAATACGATGGTGAAATTAGGACATTTCCAGATAAGCAGAAATTAAGGGACTTTGTTAAAACCAGACCAACCTTACAAAAGATGCTAAAGGGAGCCCTTTGGACAGAGAAGCAGCAACAACAAACAACAACTGACCATTAACACACATGATGATATAACCCAGAAATCAACCCAGCTATGGAAGTATCCAAAGCAAACAAGCCTATAAGATTGTAAACAGAGAACCAGAGACACCAACCGACAATGAGGACAATCACAAACCAAAAAGAGGGAAAAAAAAATCTGTGTCGTTACAGAACTTCTACATGGTAGGGAAGTCAAGACAACTACAAGAGAGAATGGACAGTTCTAAACTTGGGAAGAAAACTATAAATCACAGGGTAACCTCAAAGAAAAATGATAAACCCTCACATCAAAACAAAAAAGAGGACCAGAATAAATATTCAGCAAATACTAAAACAACAGCAATGAAGGAAGTGATAACATGATTCATAAACAAAATGAGCTCAGCATAAATAATTATATGGAATAAAGAAATCAAACAATGAAAAAGCACATGACAAAAATAACAGCAACAAATTCATATTTGCTGATAATTACGTATCTGGCAAGGGACTTATCTCTAAGATTGATGGAAAACTCCAACGCCTCAACACCAAAGAAATTATAATTCAATTCAAAAATGGACAGAAGACATGAATAGACACTTCACCAAGGAGGCTATTCAGATGGTCAGCTAATACATGAAAAGATGCTCACAATCATTGGCCATCAGAGAGATGTAAATGAAAACAACAATGAGATATACCATCTCACCCCAGCACTAATGGCAAGGTTCAATGAGACAGAAAACGACAAATGTTGGTGGGGATGTGGAGCGATTAGGACTCTCATACACTGCTTGTGTGACTGTGTGTGACTGCTTGTGTGACTTTCCACAACCACTGTGGAAAGCAATATGGCGATTCTTTAGAAAGTTGGAATTGGAGATACCATTTGACCCAGGAATCCCATTACTGGGTATATATCCTAGAGAGGTGAGAGCCAGGATAGGAACAGATACATGCACACTCATGTTCACCAGAGCACTATTTACAATAGCAAAAAGATGGAAACAACCTACATGCCCATCAGTGGAAGAGTAGATGACCAAACTATGGTACTATACATACTGGAATGCTATGCAGCACTCAAAAATAATGTAGAGTCTGCAAAACACCGCATAATATGGATGAACTTGGAGGACATTATGCTGAGTGAAAGAAGTCAATCACAGAAGGACATGTATAGTATTAGTTCGTTGTTGTGGAGGGTCAAGAAAAGATTTATATATGGAAGGAAACTTTCTTTGTTGGTTGCCGGGGGGGGAGGGGAGGGGATGGAACACTGCAAAAAAAAAAAAAATGCATTGACCCATGTCACTTTAGTTTTGTGTATTCCACTGTATAAATTATATTTCAATAAAATGCATTAAAAAAAAAAAAGTCTCCAGGAATTGATGGGATACCCACTGAGATGTTTCAACAAATAGATGCCATACCGGAGGCAATTACTCGTCTATGCCAAGAGATTTGGAAGACAGTTACCTGGCCAACTGACTGGAAGAGATCCATATTTGTACCCATTCCAAAGAATGGTGTCCAACAGAATGTGTACATTATAAAAAAATATCATTAATATCACATGCAACTAAAACCTTGCTGAAGATAATTAAAAAATGGTTGCAGCAATATATTAACAGGGAACTTCCAGAAATGTAAGTTGGATTCAGAAGAGGACATGGAATGAGGGATATCATTGCTGATGTCAGATGGATCTTGGCTCAAAGCAAAGAATACCAGAAAGATGTTTACTTGTGTTTTATTGACTATGCAAAACCATTTCACTGTATGGCTCATAACACATTATGGATAACATTGAGAAGAATGGGAATTCCAGGACACTTAAATTTGCTCATGAGGAACCTATACATGGGAGGTACAGACAACAAAGATGAACCCTTTTGCACATACAGTACTGTGTTGTCAGTGAAGGCAAACGTGGGGATATGGCTGGACAGATGGGTGGACAGGCTGGACTATTGGGTATGTCTACGAAGTGGGGAGTGTACCCAAGACCACGTATAGGGTTGGCAGACAATGGTTCTACAAGTGTATTTGTATGTTCTGTAAGAATTCCCAGGTGTATAGTAGAGCTGACAAGGGACAAGGTTGTAGTCACTTCTTGGTTACAGCCAGCTACCCAGAGGGAGCGAGTAATTGAACCTGTGGGCTCAGGACCATAGTTGCAAGGGACATCAAGCTCAAGTGGCATAACATACTACACAAAACACTGTTCCACCTCCTACTCTGGTGAGTAGCAACTGGGATCTTAAAAGCTTGCAAGCAGCTGTCTAGATACAACGATGGGTCTCTCCTCATCCAGAGCAAAGAAGAATGAAGAAAATCAAAGGTTCATGGAAACAATTAGTCTTAGCCACTGGTTCACCATGCAATCTGCAGCCTATATGACTATGAGACCAGAAGAACTAGATGGTACCCAGCTACCACTGTCAACCACTTGGAGGGGGATCTATGTAGGAGATCCTGGATAGAGAGGGAGAACAACGTGGACCAAAACTCAAAGTAATTTGGGGGAATAAAAGGGGGGGATGACCAAGTTTGCTGGTATGATAGAGCCTGGTGGAACCACTGAGACTGTAGCCCTTAACTGCCGCCTTCGGGTCTGGAGTTGAACCCACACCTGTGGCTTTCAGCCAAACAAAAGACAGACATATGAGTTGAACATTTACCAGAGGTAGATACACTCCTTGGAAAGAACAATCATGGGAGAAAGAAGGGCTCTTTATGCATAGGGAGACAGCTCAGGGGGCAGGAGTGTATGGAGGGATGGACACAGGGAAGAGGTAACTATCGGGAGAAAGTGGGAGGGGAGCTGCTGCATTGGTGTTAATTGTAGTCAATACTATGAGAGAGAGTGTATGTGAGCTGCTGTATGGAAAGTCAATTTGCTCTGTAAACTTTCATCCAAATCACAATTAAAAAAAAAAAATCAACCAACATACTGCATTGGACAATTGTGTTTCAAAAGACCTCTTTAAAATGTTAAAAAGCAAAGATGTCACTTTGAGGACTATGGTGTGCCTGACCAAAGCCATGGTGTGTTCATTCACCTCAAATGTATGTGAAAGCTGGACAATGAATTAGGAAGACTGAAGGAATTGATGTCTTTGAATTATGGTGTCAGTGAAGAATACTGCCAGAAGAACAAACAAAGCTGTCTTGGAAGAAATATAGCCACAATGCTCCTTAGAAGCGAGGATGGTGAGACTTTGGCATGTATACTCCGGACTTGTCAGAAGGGACCAGTCCCTGAAGAGGGACATTTTGCTTGGTAGAGCAGAGGGTCAGTGAAAAAGGGGAAGATCACCAATGAGATGGATTGACAGTGGCTGCAACAATGGGCTCAAACAAATCAGTAACTGAGGATGGTGCAGGACCAGACAGTATTTTGGTTTTTTGTACATGGGGTCACTGTGAGTTGGAACTTGAGGGCACCTAATAATTTTTTTTCCACAGACAGTAAACACCCAGCTCCTATTATAATCACTCAGTGGGAGGAAATATCTTTCATGAATGATAATTACAGCAGTTTTCAATATAACTTTATTGATCTAGATTATTTTTTGTGTGTGTGTGAGGCCAGCGCACTAAGACTAGTTGGGCTTCAGGGGCATAAGGGGTAGCATGAGGCATGGAGAAGAGCTCTGCTTGGCCTCTAATCTTCTTTCTTAAAATTAATGAATTAATGAACTTGTTTGCCTTCCTCTTCACCAAAGTTAATGTTTCTACCATCCAGTTAGTGGTCACCAACCACCCCTGGTTAACCATCAAAGACTATTTCTTTTTCTTGTGAAACTCTTCTCTTGACTTTTGACAATAGTGGTCTGATACAATATTTGCTAATTTCACTCAGCATAAGTCCTCATCTAAGCTCATCCCAATTATAAGATGTTTCACAGATTCAACATTTTTCTTTAACACTGAACAGTATTACATTCTATGTATGTACCATAGTTTGTTGATCCATTCCTCCACTGAAGGGCTCTTAAGTTATTTCTTTTTGCAGTTGCGAATAGTGCAGCAATGAAACATCGGTATGCATATATCTGTTCATGCTACAGCTCTTATTTCTCTATGATATACATCTGCTAGTAGAATTGCTGGATCATATGGTATTTCTATTTCCAGCTTTTCAATGAAGTACCATACCATTCTCCACAATGGCTGCATCATTTTACCAGCTGTGTATGAGGATTCCAGTCCCTCCAAACCAGTTATTTCCTGTTTTTTATTTTATTTTTTTATTTTTTTAAACTTTGCTATTAGTTCTGGGGTGGAGATGATATTGTTGTTTTGATTTGGTAAGACATTCAAACTCACCAGCTGCTCCACGGGAGGAAGATGAGGCAAATCCACTTCATAAAGATTTACAGTCTTGGAAACCCAAGGGGGTCACTATGAGTTGGAATCAACTCAATGGCAGTGAGAATGGCTAGAATTCATAAGCATTTCTTCATTTGTTTGTTAGCTGCTTGAATGTCTTCTTTGGTGAAATGTCTGTTCATGTCCTCTGTCTACTTTTTAATTGGATTATTTGTCTTTTTGTTGTTAAGTTGTTGAAATTTTCTATACATTTTAGAGATTGGCCCCTTTTCTGATAAATTATTGCAAAAAAAAATTTTTTTTCCCCAGACTATGGGTGCTCTTTTTACTCTTTTGGTGAATTCTTTTAATGTGCATTAGTGTCTAATTTTTAGGAGATACCAGTTATCTATTTTATCTTCTGATGTTTGTGCATTTTTAGTTATGTTTGATAGTATATTTATGCCCTGAATTCGGGCCCCTAAGTTTGTCCCTATATTTTCTTTGATGCCTTTATGGTTTTAGGTTTTATGTTCAGGTCTTTGGTCTGAGTTCATTTCTGTATGCGGTGTAACAGCATTTGGAAACGATTCTTCGACAAGGCAATAAATTATACCTCAAATTATATGTACATTTTAAAATTCTTATTAAGGTAAAACATATGACAAAAATTCTCCATTTTATTCCATGACATTAGTCACATTCACCAGATTATACACACCTATCACTACTATTCATCTCCAAAAGTTTTTAATCAGCCCAAAAAGAAACTCAATACTCTTTTTAAGCAACAACTCCTCACTTCTCTTCTTCCAAGTCCCCAGTAATGACTAATGAATTTCAGTCTCTGTGTACTTGCTTATTCTAGATATTTAATATAAGTGGGATCACACAATATCTATCTTTTTCTGACTTATTTCACTAAGCATGTTTTCAAGGTTCATCCATGTCATAGCATGTGTAAGAACTGCATTTATCTTTATGGCTGAATAATATCCTATTGTGTGTATACAAAGGAGCTCTGGTGGTTCAGAGGCTAAGTAGTAGCCAAAAGGCTGGCAGCACAAATCCACTAGGCCACTCCACAAGAGAAAGATGTAACAGTCTGCTTCCACAGTGATTAAAAGCCCTGGAAATCCTACTCTGTCCTATAGGGTCACTATGAGTCAGAATTGACTGGAGTAGCAATGGGGTTGATTTGGGTTTGGTGTGTATATAACAATTTGTTCATCCATTCATCTGTTAATGGATAGGTGAGTTGTTTCCACCTTTTGGCTACTGTGAATAATGCTGCAGTGAAAAGTGATGTACAAGTATCTGTGAGATCCTGCTTTCAAGTCTTTTTGGTATATACCCAGGAATAGAATTGGCTAAGTCATACGGTAATTCTAGGAGCTCTGGTAGCACTGTGCCTAAGGCATTTAACTGCTAACCAGAAGGCTGGAGGTTCCAACCCACCAGCCACTCCTCGGAAGGAAGGTTGGGCAATCCTACTTCTGTAGTGATACTGCCTCGGAAACCCAAGGAGGGGTCGCTATGAGTTGGGGCCGACTCGACGGCACATAACAATAACAACATGATAATTCTGTTTGATTTTTTTTTTAGGAACTGCCAAACTGTTTTCCATAGGGGCTGCACTATTTTAATTTCCTACAAGCAATGGAAGAAAAGCTCCAATTCCACATCCTCACCAACAGTTGTTATTTTCCATTTTTTTCTGATATAAACATCTTAGTGTGTGTGAAGTGGTATCTCACTGCACTTTTGATTTGTAGTGGCGGTGTAGTGCCTAAGGCACTTGACTGCTGACCAGAAGGCTGGCAGTTCAAACCCACCAGCCACTCCTCAGAAGGAATTAGGCAATCTACTTCTGTAGTGATACTGCCTCGGAAACCCAAGGAGGGGTCGCTATGAGTCGGGTACGACTGGATGGCACGTAACAACAACAGCCACTCCTCAGAAGGAAGACTTTACAATTTACTTTCATAGAGATACCGCCTTGGAAACCCAAGGAGGGGTCACTATGAGTTGGAACCGACTCAATGTCAGTGAGTTTGGTTTGGTTTGGTTTTGGTAATGACTAATAACATTGAACAGCTTTACATGGGTTTACTGGCTATTTGTATATCATCTTTGTAGAAATATCTGTACAAGGCTATTGGCATCCTTTAATTGGATTTTGTTGTTAAGTTGTAGGGGTTCTTTATAATTGTGATATTAAGTCTTTACCAGATATATGGTTCCCAGTATTTTCTCCCGTTCTACAGATTGTCTTTCCCCTTTCTTGAGAAAAAAACCCACTGATGCACAAAAGATTTTAATTTTGATGCAGTTCAATTTATCTATTTTTTTCTTTTGTTGCTCATCCTTTTGGTATCATATCTAAGAACCTATTGTCAAAAATGAGCTCTTATAGTTATATTTCTTGTTTTCTTTTAAAAAGTTTCTGCTTATAGTTCTTATATCTAAGTCATTGACCCACTCTAAATTAATTATATTTTATACAGGGTGAATTTAAATTAGAACACATGAATCTTTTTGGTCTAGAAGAATATGCTAGGGACTATTTTAACTATTCATTGTAAACCACTCCTACTTCCCAGAAGAATGAATATATTGCCAGTTTTGCTTCCCTTCACAAAATGATCCATCATATATGCCATGTAGTTCTGATGGGACTGTGTATCATAGAGCCTCAATTGTGCCAGGACAACAAAATAGTGATTTACAGGTCTGTAAGTTTGGTCACTTATGGTACCCTACTCCCTTTTCCACATGTGGGTCAAGGAAGGCCAAGCAAAGCTCTCCCATGGATTTGAAATATATATGCTAAGGAAATGTTCCCTTCTTCTTCTGAGATATGTATTTTAAGACCAAGATAGGCCATTATGTCACCACATGCAGTCAAGAGATGGAAAGAAAATGACAAAACACTGATAATCACTATCATTTGATCCCCTGGATAAAAATGTGTCTGAAGCCAGAGTATGCCAGACTTTTCAATAATGTGAGTCAATACTTTTCACTGTTTGCTTTAAGCTGTTATGAGTAGAGTGCAACCACAAGAGGCCTAATGTGGCATGCATAAAGCACAAAGCAACTTCACACAGACAAAAATTCTCATAAGAGAGACCCAAAATGAGAAAGAAAAATTAAAGATGTAAACATCTGAGCTTTTGTTTTATGAGACCTCCATAAGAGGGCAAATCTAAGCAACATGTGACACAACTGATCACTCCCTCTTTTTGAGGGCTTTCTTTTTCTTCCATCTTGCTGGCTATTCCTTTTTAAGTCTCTTGTTTCTTCTTTTCCTCCTTATCTTTATATTGGCAAGCTCCTGTGCCCAGACCTTGATCCTCATGTATTCTCTATACATGTACTGATTATACAATCTCAGATAATTCCACTGCTTTTAAATAATTTTAATATGGAATGACTCCAAAATTTACACGTCCATTCCTAACCTTTTCCCGGAGCTCCAGAGTCTTTTATTAAGCTGCCTATCCAATATCACCACTTGGATACATCCAGGTTCCTCAAATGAAACCTTTTTCAAAACAGAATTCTTGAGTTTGCCACAAAATCTTGCACTCCTCCAAGAGTTCCTCTTCTTATTAAACAGACAGCCACTTACTTAAATATTAGCTTTTATATTTCAATATACAAGCCAATTACCAAGGAGTCTTCTTTAACTTCTCTGCTTCTGTATCTTAGTCAGTCAATTAGGGCTGATGGCTATCTTCTTCAAAATATATCTTAGATCCATCCACTTTTCTCCATCTCCAATACCATTGCCCCAACTGAAGTCACCATTATCTGTTGCCTGAACTACTAAGACAAGTACTAAACTGGTTTACCTGCTCCTACTCTTGCCCCTTTCAGTCTATTTTCCAACTCAGCAGCCAAAATAAACTTTTAAAAAATGTTAAGTCATATAACTGTCCTCCAAGCCTCCAATGGCCCTTCATTGGTACATAAGTAACATAACCTAACCCCAGCCTTTGAGGTACCACATGGTTTGGCTCCTGCTCTCTTTCTGACTTCTTATCATGCCACTCTTCCCCTTGCTGACTCTGTTCCATCTACGTAAGTCATCCTGCTGATCCCTGAAGATATTATAATTGTTCTCACCTCTTCCCCAAAATATTCACAAGGCTCCTTCTTCTTGTACGGAGACTCAAGAGCCCTTCTGTATGTAAATTCTACCCCCTTCCAAACCCCAAAACCCACTGTTATCAAGTCAATTCCTACTTATAGCAACCCTACAGGTTAGAACAGAACCACCCCATAATGTTTCCAAGACTGTAAATCTTTATGGAAGCTGACTGCCTCATCTTTCTCCCATGGAGCAGCTAGTGGGTTTGGCTTGCCAACACTGTGGTTAGCAGCCAAATCCTTTAACCACTGTGCAACTGAGCTCCTCTTCCACCTCCCTAGAGATATGGCCTCACAACCTCCTTAATTCTCTTTATCCTCTTATCCTATTTTCCTTCAAACATTTATCAGTACCTGACATTACATTTACTATCTATTCATCCTGTATACTACAAATCCCAAGAAGACAGGAACCATGGCTGTCTGTCTGCAATCACTTTTTTCTCAGGAGCCTAGAACAGTGTCTAGCATACATAGTTATTGAAGAAAGCCAGGGATGAGGGCAAGAAGAGGAGAATAAATTTCTAATGACATTATAAAGTAGTATAATCCTTTCAGTAAATATCTTTACAAAACATATTAAAACCCACAAATAATGTTCTGAACTATTTCAGAATGGCTACTGAAGTAGATTGAATATTTCTAGACAATTTTTCCCACATGCTTCAGCCCAGTCTAAGGACTGACCTCTCCTCGCCCTTATTTCCAGGCCATCAGAGAAGGGTCAACTCATCAATTCTCCCTCTCCTCATAGACTGTTATAAGAGTGGAAATTTATTATTGCTCATTATCTAATTTTTTTCAAATATTCAAACAAAATAGTGGGAGCATAATTGTCATTGGTTCATTGCTTTATGTTACTTTTTTCTTCTTCAGGGAAACAACTTTTAATATAGGAAATCATACATATATGGCCAGGAGGATTATATTTCATTCAAGGTACGTTGTGAGTCAAATATACTTTTTAGTTAAATGCTGCCTTGTTGTTTAGGGTAACTGTTATATTCCCAATTTTCTAAAGGAGAGAATATCATGATAATATTCTAAAAGAAAAATTCCAATACATAGACTAGGCTTTTCCTTTTTCCCAAACTTAGAGAAACAAGCAGCACTTTAAGATATCTATATAAGAGCCTTAAATTGAAGCAGACTACTCCTAATAATTTATTCTAACAAAATTAACTATGGTAATGAAGCAAAATCCTTATCTGCTTATAGTTACTAATGCATGTTAAAAAGCAAAGCTCTGAATTATAACTCAAAATAAGAAAACAGAGATAATAAAGTAATTTTATGCTATTCTTTAGACATATAGGCCCCTGGATGGAACAAATAGTTTGCTCTCAGCTATTAATCCACAAGTTGGTGGTGCAAATCCACCCAGTGGTATCAAAGAAGAAAAGTGTAGTGTTTTACTGCTATAAGATTACAACCACTGAAAACCTTATTAAGCGCAGGGCTACTCTGAAACACATGGGGGTCATGATGGGTTGGAAGTGACTTAGCAACAATGGGGTTTTTGGTTTAGATGTATCATGAGCAGCATTTGGAACTATTTATCTGACTCATAAGGAGCCTTTTATCATCTCCCCTCACCCACTGTGGTGAGCCCAGCAGTCATTTTATAAAATATGTTTCTTGCCTTTCCTAGCGACAACTGATCAAACGACTAGTGAATATCAGACTCAAGCTGTGCCACAGGCTCTTCCCAAGGAAACTGAAATTGGAGTTGACATAGATAGGCAGGCAGGATCTGTCAGGCTTCCCTTACTTTATGCCTCTCTCTAATCCCATCACATGTATACCAAAATACTGAGAGAAGTCTTGTTCTCCTCTCAGTCTGGGTAATAGAGGAAGATGATTTGCAAAGAGAAAGTAATAAAGCAAATGCATAGAGACAAGCAGAGATCAGAAACAGAAACCAAACAATGCTTCAATTCTTGCTGGTTTTCTCCTTCCTAAGCCTAGATCTTAAACTTCTAGTCTTAAATTCCTTGAGATAATCCTATATCTTTATTTTTAAAAGTCCCTTTTTGTTCAAGGGAAGCTAATCTGGTTTCTTCCACCTACAGTCAAAGATTCCAAATCATTACCACAAAGCAAGTATAATTCCACTCTGTCCCGCCCCCACAATAAATTGTACTATTGATTTTCTGGTATAATCCTTCACTATAATTGGAAAGAAAGAAAAATACAGGCTGACAATAAGAATGTAACTTGAAGGGAACTCCATTCAGAAAAGACAGACTTAAGCAGAGGAGAAAAAAAAACTAAATAGTGTCTCCAAAACATCTGAAGTCTTATGTCCCTTCTGGAACCCCTCACGGAGACAGCAAGCTTATTCTGAACAGATCTGGGAACACACATACTTTTCAGTAAATTCAAAAGGAAAACTTAAGCCAAAGAAATCCGTGAATATAAGCCCAAGTAGCTCTCCAGCAAGTACAACAGATTTCTTACAGTACCCAAAAAAGAGGAAGGGCAGGAAACTATCTCAAGATAGCAGTTTTGCAGCTGTTGAAAAGGAGCAACTTGGCAGCACTTGATAAGAATGCTACCATGCCCATTAAAGTACCATATTCAACAATATTTTTCCAAGTTTACTATCTCATACTCTGTATAAACAAAAACAATTATAAATTCATACCAGGAAGCAGAATTTGATTAATCAGAATGGCGAGACAATATACATAGGAAAAAGTACAGTTCATTTTAAAAATTCTTACATTTTAAAATTTACAAATACTTACATTTTTTGCCGTCATGTCAAATTGTATTCTATTTAAGATTCTGTAAAGCCATTAACAAAGAATAAAAAACTTCCTCTTCAAAAATCCTTTAAAGGAGCATTCTGTTAATGGAAAGAAAGGGAATTGTAATGTAGTAACAATAATAGGCAGCATTTATGTCAAATTACCATGTGACATGCTGTATTCGTTACATGAATAATCTAAATTAATCTTCACAACAAAACTATGTGATATGGGCCATTTTTATCCTCATTTTCCAGATTAAAAACTAGAAGTTAGAGAGGTTAAGAATTTGACCAAGTCAGTGCAGCTAACAAGTGATGGGCTGTGGTTTTGATATACGATGTTATATTGCCTTTGCTAATCCACTAAGACAAAAATCAGGGCTTCTCAGAGAAATGGCTAATTCCAGGGCTGGGGCAAGAAATATACAAGATTACCTTGGAACACCTTGTTTTACCTAAAATAAGGAAGTGCTCAAATCATCCAAGGTGTCACTAGGGTTGGTGTCACCCAGTGCAGTAACTCATGGTGCCACTCCCTCCCCCCCATGAACCTCCTCCCATACCAGACCATACAGAACCCTTAGTAATGCTTATTATCTGTTTTAATTATAGAATAATATGTGATAAATATAGTTGTAAATTGCTTAAATGTAATATTTCTGAGATTATATGACTACTAACAACAAAACTGTTTTGTAAAATCTTTCTATGTTGAACTACATTATTCGTTACATTATTAACAACTGAATGAAAGCTTTTTTTGATTTTTTTCCTTTTCCTTTAATTACTACTTTATTCTCAAAGAAAGTTATTGATATAGGTTGACAAATACTAATTACCACAGTATGGTGGCTAAAACAACAGACAAAATCAGCAACTATAAAAATACTGGCATCAACAAAAACAGCAGCACATGCTTATAGAGTGTGTAGAGGAAAGCACATGATTCAAAGCATCATTGTAATTGGATAATAAGGATAGCTCTGACCAGACTGCATTAAAACTAAATCAAACCCGCTGTCATTGAGTCAGTTGCAACTCATAGTGACCCCCACTGGGTTTCCAAGGCTGTAAATCTTTACAGAAATAGACTGCCTCATCTTCCATGGAGCAGCTGGAGGGTTTGAACCACCAACCCTGTGGTTAGCAGCCAAATGTATTACCCACTATACCACCAGAGTGCCACAGAGTGCATTTAAAAAAAAAAACCTCACTGCCATCAAGTCAATTTCGACCCATAGCAACCCCTCCTTGGGTTTCTGAGGCAATATCTCTATGGAAGTAGATTGCCCAGTTTTCCTTCCACAGAGTGGCTGGTGGGTTTAACCTTCTGGTTAGCAGTCAAATGCTAGGCACTATGCCACCAGAGCTCCTTAGAGTGCATTAGAAGGTTCAAAAAGTAAATAAGCATAGTTTTTAGCCTTCTAGCTGTATTCATACATGTAAGCTGGGCGTATGGAAAATGTTTTTTGTCATTATAACTAACCACAGGAATATTTTTATAAAAATAATATATTTCTATTGAAACACTGCACAAAAATTCTATACAGTCATTTTGGTATCACACCCTGATAGTGTCACTCACTGTGGTCCACACCTTCTGTACTCCCCTAGTGATGCAATGGAAATTATGATGAAGACATGGCAAAAGGACACAGGAGCCAGCTTAAAGGGGCTACTACTGGCCAATGTGGGACAATTTGAGCACCAAAGTATAGAAGGATAGTAACAAATTATAAGCCCATTAAATAAAATAATAACCCAGGAGTCCATACTCACATAAATAAATAAATGAGGGATAAGGGAAAGCTCTTCTTGCAGTAGAATGCCAACTAATAAATATAAAGAAATGATGGAGTTAGAAAACCACTATTTTGTAACCATCACAGTAATCAATTAGGCGAGAATCATCAGTGGATGCTAAAACTAGTGAATGAAAGTTTGGTGGGTAACTATATATGTACGTAGTCTCAGATATATCACCCCACCAATTATTAAGTCAAATTTCACAATGAAGAAACCTAGGATGCACTACTTAAGCCAAATGATCAAAGCAACAAAATGATCACCAGTAATCGAACACACTAACATCATGCATCTCAAGTGCACTGAGATTAATACACCAGCACTTCTGAGGTTTTTCTCCCACAAGGCAAAACCTAAATTTTAATCATGAGGAAACATCAAAGAAATTCAAATTGTGGAACATTCTATAAAATAATGACTTGAATTCTTCAAAAATGTTACTGTCATGAAAAACAAAGACTGAAAAAAAGTCCAGATTTTAAAACTGAAGTGTATGAAAACTAGATTCAGTGCATGATCCCATACTGACCACTAGACCAGAAAAAATAATTAGGAAGACAACAAATAATGTAGCATATTCAAACCAGAAATGTAGGGCCAACTATAAGCCCTGTACTTTGAAGTAATATTTTAACCACACTGAGCTAACAGATATATAGCACTTGGTAACCATTATAAACTACTGGTGGTACACTGGTTAAGTGTTTGGCTGCTAACTAAAAAGTTGGTGGTTCAAACCCACTAGCTCCTCCAAAGGAGAAAAATGAGGTAATCTGCTTCCTTAAAGATTTATAGCCTTGAAAACCCTATGAGGCAGTTCTACCTGTCCTATAGGGTTACTATGAGTTGGTATTGACTCACAGCAACAAGTTCAGTTTGAATTGTTCTGGAACTAACATAATAATAACTGGTTAGCCCCAGGGTTACAGGTGAGGAGAGACAACTCAGGGATGCCCAAAGTAGCAAGCGGGAAGAGCAGGAGAAAGGGGATTAAAAGCCAGGAAGCCAGAGAGAAGA
>NW_006921775.1:6369434-6370990 GCF_000298275.1 Orycteropus afer afer
GAGATGGATTGACACGGTGGCTGTGATGATGGGCTCAAGTATAGCAGGGATTGTGGGGCTGGCACGGGATCGGGCAGTGTTTCATTCTGCTGTGCATGGGGTTGCTATGAGTCGGAAACGGCTCAATGGCACTTAACAACAACAACAACAACAGAAATATGAAACACATCATTAAGCAAATTCATATATTTAGAAAATAAAACTATATTATTGCTTAAACAACCCATGAATTAAAGTAAGAAATTTCAAATATTTGAAAGACCTGCAAAGTGCAGCTGAAATAGTACTTGCATTCAGTAAGAAGAAAAGAAAATGAAATACTGAAAATAATCAGTAGAGTGATTAATTTAAGGTACTTAAAAATAAAGGAACAGAGCAAAGGTGAAAAGAGATAGATAAGTGTATCAAATAATGAAATAAAATAGCTGCCTGACAGTAATAGAAATTTCTTAGCCATCATTAAACTCCTTGAGGGAAGGAGTAGCAGTGCCTGCATTCAGGACTATAGTCTCAAGGAACATCAAGGTCAATTGGTGTAACCCAGCACACAAAGACAATATTCTACATCCTACTTTGTAAGTAGCAACTGGGGTCTTAAAAGCTTCTGAGTAGACATCTAAGATGCAACTATTACTGGTCTCTTCCTGTCCAGAGCAAAGAAGAGTGAAGAGTATCAAAAAGTCTTACAAACAATTTGTCTAAAGGACTAATGAACCATGTAAACCTCAGCCTACATGACCCTGAGACCACAAAAACTAGATGGTGCCTGGCTACCACTGCCTACCACTCTGGAATAGATTACAATAAGAGGTCCAGGACAGAGTAGGAGAAAAATGAGGAACAAAATAATAAAAAATCAAAATCATAAAAAAGATCAGGCATACTGGTCTGATAGAGATTGGCAGAGGCCCTTCGACACCTTTAGGCCTCGAAACAAACTCAACCCCCTGGCTCAACTTTCAGCCAAACAATAGGGGCCACTAGACAATAACAGGAGCTCTGGTAGTGTAGTACCTAAGGCACTTGACTGCTAACCAAAAGGCTGGCGGTTCAAACCCACCACCACTCCTCGGAAGGAAGATGGGGCAATCTACTTCCATAGTGATACTGCCTCGGAAACCCAAGGAGGTATTGCTTTGAGTTGGGTCCAACTCGATGGCACATAACAACAACAAAAGACAATAACAACAGGAAAGTATGCAGTTCTTAGAATTACAAACCATGTATCATCCAAAGGGTAGCATTTACCCAGGCATAAAACTCAGAAGGCAGGAAGGGGTAGGAAAGAATTACAAATGGAAACAGTAAACACAGGGAAGAAGTCAGGTAAATGCTGTTACATTGTGGGAATTGCAATCAATGTCACAAATCAAAATGTGTATGGAAAACCAATTCACTCTGGAGGCGGGGCAAGATAGAGACTAGGCAGAAGGATTGCACAGACCCTCTTCAACAAAGAAAAGGGAAATCAATTAACACAGACACAGAAGATAATCTTGGACCCCTGAGCCTTGAAGGAAAGGATGCAGATTTGGACTAAACCCCAACTAGCAGAA
>NW_006921775.1:6383990-6394523 GCF_000298275.1 Orycteropus afer afer
GTGCCAACTACCCTCCAGTTTATATATAAACACTTGAATACCCCAAACCACAAAAAATTCAATCTTAAAACCCATTGCAATAGAGTCGATTTCAACTCACAGTAACCCTATAGAATAAATTAGAAATGTCCCATAGGGTTTCTAAGGCTGTAAATCTTAGCAGAAGCATATTGCTTCATCTTTCTCCTACAGAGTAGCCTGTGGGTTTGAACCACCAACCATTTGACTAGTAGCCAAATGCTTTAGCCACTGCATCACCAGAGTTTCTTCATTAACTTGCTGGGGAGCTATAAATCAAAACCACACTGAAATACTACTTCACCCTTCGTAGTTGGCTAGGACAAAAAAGAAAATAATTGGTGTTGCTAATGATGTAGAAAAATAGGAACCCTTACCCATTGGGAAGAATACACCCAGCACTTCTCAAGGTGAAAGAACTGAAGAAAAGATTCAAGCCTCTAGTTGCAATATTGAAAGATTCTACGAGCAAAATATTGAACGATGCAGGAAGCACTGAAAGAAGATGGAAGGAATACAGAGTCACTGTGCCAAAAAGAAGTGGCTGATGTTCAGCTATCTTGTTGTTGTTGTTGTTATATGCCGTCGAGTCGGCCCCGACTCATAGCGACCCCTCCTTGGGTTTCCGAGGCAGTATCACTACGGAAGTAGGATTGCCCAACCTTCCTTCCGAGGAGTGGCTGGTGGGTTTGAACTGCCAGCCTTCTGGTTAGCAGTCAAGTGCCTTAGCCACTATGCTACCAGAGGAGGTGGCATATGATCAAGAACCAATGGTAGTGAAAAAGAAGTTGAAGCTTCACTGAAGGAAGTGGTGAAAAACAAGGTTCCAGGAATTGACAGAATACCCATTGAGATGTTTCAACAAACGGATGCTGCGCTGGAGGCATTTACTCATCTATGCCAAGAAATTTGGAAGACGTTACCTGGCCAATTGATTGGAAGAGATCCATATTTGTACCCATTCCAAAGAAAGGTGATCCCACCGAATGTGGAAATTACTAAACAGTATCATTAATATCAAATGCAAATAAAATTTTGCTGAAGATAATTCAATAATGGTTGCAGCAGGATGTTGACAAAGAACTTCCAAAAATGCAAGCTGGATTCAGAAAAGGACATGGAATGAGGGTTATCACTGATGATGTCAGCAAAGGCTAAAAGCAAAGAATACCAGAGAGATGTTTACTTATGTTTTATTGACTATGCAAAAGCATTTGACTCTGTAGATCATAACATTATGGATAACATTGAGAAAAATGGGAATGCTATAATTTTTAATTGTGCTCATAAGGAATTTGTACATAGACCAGGAGGCTGTCTTTCAAACAGAACAAGGGGATACTGCATGGTTTAAAATCAGGAAAGGTGTATATCAGGGTTGTATCCTTTCATGTACGTGTTTCATCTGTATGCTGAGCAAATAATCCAAGAAGTTGGACTACATGAAGAAGAATGTGGCATTAGGATTGGAGGAAGACTTATTAAAAAAACCTGTGTAATGCAGATGACACAACCTTGCTTGCTGAAAGTGAAGATGACTTGAAGCACTTACTGATGCAGATTAAAGACTACAGTCTGCAGTATGTATTACACCTCAACATAAAACAAAAATTCTCACAGCTGGATCAATAATCAGCATTATGATAAATGGAGAAAAGACTGAAGTTGTCAAAGATTTCATATTA
The DNA here is from genome assembly GCF_000298275.1 of Orycteropus afer afer. Taxonomy (NCBI): domain Eukaryota; kingdom Metazoa; phylum Chordata; class Mammalia; order Tubulidentata; family Orycteropodidae; genus Orycteropus; species Orycteropus afer. Next base: position 6,385,694 of record NW_006921775.1, read on the forward strand.
TTTGGTTCCTCAATTAACACCAATGGAAACAGCAGTCAAGAAATCAGATGAAATAATGCACTGGGCAAATTTGCTGCAAAAGACCTCTTCAAAGTGCTGAAGAGCAAAGATGTCTCTGTGAAGACTACGGTGCACCTAACCCAAGCTATGGTATTTTCAGTCACTTCATAACGCATTTGAGAGATGGACAATGAATAAGGAAGACTGAAGAAGAGTTGACGCTTTTGAGTTGTGGTGTTAGTAAAGAATACTTAAAGTAGCATGGACTACCAGACGAACTAACAGATCTGTCCTGGAAGAAGTACAGCCACCTTGAAAGTGAGAATGGCCAGACTTCATCTAATTTACTTTGGCCATGTTGTCAGAAAGGACGATGTCAGAAGGGATCATTTCAGAAGCCAACTAGACAGCACCTAATAACACCATCCATTGACAGTGTTGTTGTTAGGTGTTGAGGGATTCAGACTCACAGCAACCCTGTGTACAAAAGAACAAAACACTGTTTGGTCCTGTGCCAGCCTCACAATCCTTGCTATATTTGAGCCCACTGTTACAGCCACTGTGTCAATTCATCTTATTGAGGGTCTTCCGCTTTTTCTCTGACCCTCCATTTCACCAAGCATGATATCCTTCTCCAGGGACTAGACCTTCTGACTACATGACCAAAGTAGGTGAGATGAAGTATGGCTATCCTTGCCTCTAAGGAGAATTCCAGCTGCACTTCTTCTAGGATAGATTTGTTCATTCTTCTGGCAGTCCATGATATATTCAGTATTCTTTGCCAACACCACAATGCAAAGGCATCAACTCTTCTCCAGTCTTCCTTATTCACTATCTCATCTTTCACATGTATATGAAGCAACTGAAAATATCATAGCTTGAATTAACCCACCGTCATCTAGTCAATTCTAACTCATAGTGATCCCCACTGGGTTTCCAAGGCGGTAAATCTTTACAGAAATAGATTGCCTCATCTTCCTTCCACAGAGCAGCTGGTAGATTTGAACCTCCAACCTTCTGGTTAGCAGCCAAATGCCTTAGACACTGTACCACCTGAGCTCCTTATGGCTTAAGTGAGGCGTAACTTAGTCTTCACAGCGATATCTGTGCTCTTCAGCACTTTAAAGAGGTCTTTTGCAGCAGATTTGCCCAGTGCAATGCAACATCTGATTTCTTGACTGGTTCTTCCAAGCATGTGGATTGTGGATTCAAGTAAAATGAAATCTTTGACAACTTCAATCTTTTCTCCATTTATCATGATGTCGCTTGTTGGTCCAGTTGTGAAGGTTTTTATTTTCTCCATATTGAGGTGTAATCCATACTGCGGACTGTCATCTCTGATCTTCATCAGTATGTGCTTCGAGTCCTCCTCACTTTCAGCAAGCAAGGTTGTGTCATCTGCATATTGCAAATTGTTAACAGTTGGCTTTTCCTGCAATTCCATGGATAACAGGAATGCAAGCTGGTACAACCACTGTGGAGAACAGTTTCACAGTCCTTCAAAAAGTTAAATACAGAGCTAGCATATGACCCAGCTATTTCACTCCTGGGTATATATCCAAAAGAATTTAAAGCAGGAATGCAACCAGAAACCAGTACACCAACATCCAGTGCAGCACTAGTCACAATAGCTGAAAGGTGAAAACAACCGAAATATTCAACAACAGATGAAATGGATAAACAACATATGGTATATATGTACAGTAGAGTATTACTCAGTCATAAAGAGAAATATAGTCCTGATACATGCCATGGCATTGATGAACCCTGAAAACATTATGCTGAGTGAAGTAAGTCAAATACAAAAGGGCAAATATGTAGGATTCCACTTTTATGAAATATCTAGAATAGGTAAATACATAGAGACTAAAAGAATGATAACCAGAGCTAGAGGTGGGAAGAATGGAGAGTTATTGCGTAAGTAGTACTGAGTTTCTGTTTGGGATGATGAACATTTTTGGAAATAGATAGTGGTGATGGTTGTACAATATAACAAATGTAATTAATTATGTAATATCACTGAATTATACACTAAAAATGATTGAAATGGCAAAAATTTTGTTATATATATTTTACTACATATAGACATTTTGTTATGACAACATATTCATTCATTCATTTACTCATTCAGCTAACAGTGAACACCCACTACGTGCAAGGTAGTGAGAACACCATAGTAGATAAGAGTAAGCAACACCCTTTGAACATAACTTTAATGAAATAAATTACATTAAGATAAGTTTATAAAAAGAAATAGGATTGTAATATAAAGACTCCACTCAATCAGAAATCAATTGAGAAGAATTCTGTATTGGCCTTGAGCAGCAGCTAACCTTTTAATTTAAACATACATGTTTCTAAGCAGTTTTTCAACCTTTATCTTTCTTTTACATTGTATTTAATCTAAAAATTATTTGCTTTTTATGACTTAAACCTTCAAAAGTGTCTAGAAAGTAAATAAATGTGGCACCAAATGTTTCAGGAAGTTGCCAGCTTTGGCTTTGGCAGTACTGGTAATTCTTAAAGATGGATCAGTCATGTGCACTGATGCATTCGGTTTTATCCAGACTCAACAATAGCACACTTCTTCCTGTCACTGATCTCTCTGTTGGTTCAAAAAAAAAAAAAAAGTAAGTGGGATTTCTTCTTCCACCTTCATGAACACATTGTGTCAAGCTCAAAAAGTCAATCTTTGTAACCTCACCATCTGCCATGATCTCTTGTCAGTTTCAGACAATGCAACTCCTACAGATGGTCTCTAAAGCCAGGCCTTTTCCACTCCAATCACAATTTAACAAATCGGGCCACAAAGCCTTTTAAAATAGTACATTAATCAAAGCAAAAGAAAGTAGCAAAAATAATCATGGACAAATTTGTAGAATGAAACAGTAACATCACTTGAATCACAGTTTGCAGCCCTTCTAACAGACACTGCTGAAAAACATGGTACAGTAAATTTCAACAAAGGCAGCATATTTAAGTGACAAAAAAATTCCACTGACATCGAGTCAATTCTGACTCATAGTGACCCCCATAGGGTTTCCAAGGCTATAAATCTTATTTATTTAATTTTTCTTTTATTTTTTAACTGCTAATCCTATACATGGTCATGAGTATACCAACCTCTGCCTAGACATACCTGATCATTCAAGCCTGTCTATCCATCTATCCACCCACAAATAATGCTTGCTCTCACTGACAACGCAGTACTCTACATGCAAAAGTGTTCATCTTCTTGTCTCTCATGTACCTCTCTCTGTCTTCCTCTTCCTCAGTGCCACCTTGTTGATTACTCACCTTTGGTACACTGCCCTTCCCTTCACCTAAATCAATACTTGTCTCTACCTATCTAGCAGTGTTCCCTGCCCTCCCCTCCCAACACTGTAAATCTTTAGGGAAGTAGATTGTCCCATCTTCTCCTGCAGAGAAGCTGTTGTTGTTGTTATGTGCCATCGAGTCAAACCCGACTCATAGCTACCCCTCCTTGGGTTTCCGAGGCAGTATCACTACGGAAGCAGAGCAGCTAGTAGGTTTGAATTTGCTGACCTTCTGGCTAGTGACCAAATACCTTACCACTACACCACCAGAGTCCTTTATTTAAGTGATAGATATTACTAATTATAAATACATGCTCATGATTCAAAGTTTAGAAAATACACAAAACAATAAAATAAGAAATACACAGCAGGCAAGGTTCCACATCTCAGAGGGAACTACATAACTTTTTGGCTTAACTTCCACCACTATTCCCCCTGTGCACACTAACTTTTGATATGTAGTATTAACTATAAGATATTTTAATAGAAAGTGAAAGTATGTAATTTGTTTAGGTGGCTGCCATATCTAGGCACTCTCCTAAGTGTTTCACACGTATGATCTCATTTACTTCTCACCACAATCCTATCAAGTAAATGCTATTACTACTCTCATTTTACAGATGCCAAAACTGAGCCTTTGAGAGGGAAGTCATTTGTCTAATTAATCACTATGTAAAGAGCAATGCAAGAATGAGCCCAGAATCTTAGACCGGCAGCCACATTCTTAACTACTATCTATGCTACCTTACAAAATATATCTGAATTGAGGTAAAATAAGTATGTCCTCAATAGATTATAACAAAAAAGATCTATAACTACTATTATAATAAATCCACATAAAAGGATAACTTACTACACCAAAAGAATGCTTCGAAAATCCATACAGGACAAATCATATATCATTGGACCGTTTCAGATAAATGTTCTTTTACTCCTCAATATTAAATTAAAATTTTATTTTGAGTGGGTAATAAACATCCTCATTCCCTTTTGTACACCTACAGAGTATTCCTTCACAGGATTATATCATGATTTATTTCACCAGTCCCATACAGATAGACATTTAGATTCCCAAAGTTTCTAAACTGGTGACTCAAATCCTTCATGTGATCTACCATGATCTGGCCTCTGCCTACCTCTCTTGTTCTGTGTTGAACCACTTTCCCACACCTCTGTCTGATCCAGGGCCAGGGCTTTCTGTCAGTTCCTCCTGCCTCAGAATCTTTCCTCTGCCTGAAACTTTGACCTGGTTAACTCCTCCTCCTTTGCATCTCTTCCCTAATGTCACTTACTCAAGGGAAACTGTCCCTCTTCCACCTCCCAGACTAGGCCACAGCTCTCTAGTTAATCCTCTCCTACTTTTTTCCTTTCAGAGTACACATCACTATGTCATTACATGTTTATTTGAGTTTGTATCAGATCATGCTCTTTTTCCCCCAACTAAAGTGTACATTCTATCAGGACAGAGACTCTGTCTGTTTCATTCATTATTGTATATCCAGTGAGTAGCAGACAGTTAGCAATCAAGAAGTATTCATCAAATAAATTATTTACTTGAAATTTGATTTTTTTTTCCTTTAACACCCTGTTAATTTAATATTACTCAGTTAATATCACTTGGAAGCAAGAAATAAAAGAAATATAAACATTTAATACATTCCCAAACCTGAAATGTCAGAAAGCTAGACAGCAGAATTAGGACTATCACTTTCTTTAACAATGGAGTGGTGGAGATGTCTGGCCTCCTCTAACTTCATGAGGGGAGAAAGAATCACCATCAGCATTAGCTGATGACAATTACTACAAGTGCTATGATGGAGACATAAAAGATGCAAAGGAAGGATATAAAATAAGGGGCCCACACTCTGTTGGCTTTTGAGAAGACTTTAGAAGAAGTGAAGTTCCAGGTGAGCTCAAAATAAAACAAAACAAAAATGTGAGTAAAGCACTGGCAAGGACATGAGAACATATCCCAGCCTGAGGGAACAGGATGGGGGAAGCTCAGAGGAAGAAAAGCATATGGGAATTTCCAGGCACTGAGGAAGGTCTATGTGCCCAAGGCAAAGGGCAAGGGAAAGGACTGCTGAGAGGTGAGGCTGGAGACCAGATCAGGCAGAACATTACATTTTATTTTTATCAGATTAGTGGGAAGCCTGTGAAAGATTTTAAGTATGACAAAATTAGATTAATGATATGGTTCTATATATGCTTTTGCAATAAAATCTAAGCACTGATACTTTAATAGAAAATAAACCAAACCCACTGCCATCAAGTCAATTCTGACTCACAGCAACCTACATTAGATTTCCAAGGCGGTAAATCTTTACTAAAGTAGATTGCTCCAACTTCCTTCAGTGGAGCAGCTAGTGGTTTTAAACCACCCACTTGACACTTTAATAGAAATTTGTTATTTGTAATAAATGTCTTATATTTTACTGGATCATCAACATTTACTGTTTTTTTCTTAATTACTGAAAACAAAAATATGAGAGAAAATTTATTTCTGCCACTGTCCAAAAAAGCAACATTAGACTATCCAAATTTACAACAAAATCACATTTCAAAATCCTGTCAAGAATCTAACAAACATTCTTTCATCAAGCAGTGCAAGCCAAATTTTAAACCATTAATTCATTGATGCTGAGTGATGACATCACTTAAATCACCTGCTGCATATACAATGCTTAGCTAAGCCCTGTTTCCCGATCCACATAGCTTTAGATTAGTAACACAAATGTGAAGACCTAGCATTACTCGATCCAGCATAATAGGCTACTGGAGTTTTTAAATCACAACTGGAGTTTTTAAAATCACAACTGGAGTTTTTTAAATACCATTTTGGTATTAATATAAACAAATAGACAAAGCACTGTACAAAGAACTACACAAACATGAAACATTCAATTTATCCAACAAAAGAGCCCAGGAAGAATGAGGGCAATCAAAAGAAGCAATCTGTGAAGAAAACAGCACAATTTGTAATCCCTCATTTAAAATATCAATGTTCTTAAACAAATAGGTAATCTATTTTCAAAGGAAAATGAAACAATTTATGACCAGTATCGTGTCAGTTATTTGCCAACTAATTCCGCAAAGTAACCCTACAGAATAGTTAACATCTCCATTTTACAGGTGGAAAAACTTAGTCACAGAGCTTAAGTAACTAAGTTGTGCAGGGTCATACACAGCTAAAAATTACAATGAAGTTTAATTAAATGAGTTGCTACTACATGTATGTACCATGATATCATACAAAGGCAAGTTACAAGCAGTTTTCATTTTAAAGTAATCATAAAAGTTTTAAACATTTTAAAGGAAGTTTGAGTTATTTGTGAGATATTTGTGCATATTTAAGAATATAAGTTAACTCTTACATAGTTTTAAATTACTTGAAAGAGACTTCTGGAAAATGTCAAAACATAAGAACATCTGTCTTACTTGCATGTCTCCCCCACCCACTTAAATTTTCTTCATTTACAGTGAAAGATTTGGGGAAGGATCACTAGAGGAATGAAAATGTCAGAACTGTCAATGAGAACTGAGGGGTGACGAGTAGCTGGAGGGGAGCAATCAGGGAAGATTCATTTATTCATTCAATGAACATTTATCCAGTGCCTGTTATTTGCCCTGCATTGCGCTCTATCCAAGTGATATTAAAGAAAGAGTCCTAGCCTTCAATAAATTCACAAAAATGAACAAGACAAGTATACTCAGCATAACTTACTGCAATACTGCAGCACTAGGGACAAGGGATGCCATTGCTGATGAGATGGATCTTGGCTGAAAGCAAAAAATACCAGAAAGATGGTTACTTGTGTTTCATTGACTATGCAAAAGCATTCCACTGTGTGGATCATAAAAAATTAGATAACACTGAGAAGAACTGGAATTCCAGAACACTTAAATGTGCTCATGAGGAACCTGTACATATACTAGAAGGCTGTCATTCAAACAAAATGAAGAGATACTGCATGGTTTTAAATCAGGAAGGGAGTGTGTCAAGGTTGCATTCTTGCACCACACTTATTCAATCTGTATGCTGAGCAAATAATCCAGGAAGCTGGACTATATGAAGAAGAACACGGCATCAGGACTGGAAGAAGACTCATTAACAACCTGCAATATACAGATGACACAATCTTGCTTGCCAAAAGTGGAGATGACTTGAAGCACTTACTGATGAAGACTAAATACAGTCTGCAGTATGGTTAACACCTCAACATAAAGAAAACAAAAATCCTCACACCTGGATCAATAAGCAGCATCATGATAAATGGAGAAAAGTTTGAAGTCATCAAATATTTCATATTACTTGGATCCACAATCAACACCCATGGAAGCAGGAGTCAAGAAATCAGATGTCATATTGCACTAAGAAAATTTGATGCAAAAGACCTCTTTAAAGTTCTAAAGAGCAAAAATATCTCTTTGAAGACTAAGGGGTGCTGCCAAAAGGGGCAGAGAGGCCACATCTTCTGACCTCCTCTATCCCCACAAGAGGAAGACAGAATCACCATCAGCAGCCCAAGGCCTATTATTGTGAGGCCAGACATGCTGCCTTCTTCCAGCCCTTTCACCAACCCTGACACCAACTGTTCCTCCCACAGCACCCACCACCTCTCTGCTGGGTTCAATAATTTGCTGCAGTGGCCACAAAGAACTCACAGATTATGGGGTTTATTAGGGAAGCACCAGACTACAATTCAAGTTCAGGGAAAAACGTTCAGTCTCTCTCAGCCCACCATCTCTCAGCCTGCAGTCTCTCTCAGTCTCTCTCAAAAGTGTGTGTCTCTCAGTGTCTCTCAGCAATGTGTGTCTCTTGGCATCTCTTTCTCAGCAGCGCATGTCTCCCAGGAGTGTGTTTCTCTCAGCAGCACATCTTTCGTAGCCAGAAGTCAGAGAGACTTCTTCTGCCTCTAGGAGGCCTCCTTTTGAGCCTGGCAGAGTGGCCAAACTAACCAATCATAATATCAGAACTCTAGGCACCTGAGAGAAAGCAAACTTCCCAGAACACTGCTTTGTACCACTCTCAACAGAAATACCCCAGGTGGGTAACTTTAACAATCAGGAGCTCCTCAGTTGCTCATGGCAAAGTCCACTACGGAGTTTACAAAGACTTATGGCTAGAAAAGCCATACCAGGTAATTTACTACACCACAGGCACCTAACCCAAGGCATGGTATTTTTAATCACCTCATATGCATGTAAAAGCTGGACAATTAATACAGAAGATCCAAGAAGAGTTGATGTTTTTGAGTTGTGGTGTTGCTGAAGAATACTGAAAGTACCATGGACTGCGAGAAGAACTAGGAAATCTTTCCATAAAGAAGTGCAGCTGGGGAGTTCCGGCAAGATGGCGGACTAGGCAGAAGGACTGCACAGACCCTCTTCAACAAAGAAAAGGGAAACCAATTGACACAGACACAGAAGATAATCTTGGACCGCTGAGCCTTGAAGGGAAGGATACAGAAGTAGACTAAACCCCAACTAGCAGAAGAATTTGCGTGAAAATA
>NW_006921775.1:6413669-6419921 GCF_000298275.1 Orycteropus afer afer
ACAATGTACAGGCATGTGAGGTAAACATTTACCTCAAGTAGACACATGACCTGGAGAGAACAATCATGGGAGAAGGAGGGGCTGCTTATGCACAGGGAGACAGCTCAGGGCACAGGAGAGTATGGAGGGATGGTCACTGAGAAGAGGTAACTATGGGGAGGAAGTGGGAGGGGAGCTGTTGCATTGTTAAACTGTGGTCAATGACATGAGACAAAGCATATGTGAACTGCTGTATGGAAAGTGAATTTGCTCTGTAAATCTTCACTCAAATCACAATAAATAAAATAAAATAAAAAGTGCAGCTGGAATGTTCCTCGGAATTGAGAATGGCCAGACTTTCTCTCACCTACTTTAGTTCATGTTGTCAGAAGGGATCATTCCCTGGAGAAGGATATCATGATAGGGAAAGTAGAGGGGTAGTGAGAAAGGGAAGGCCCTAAACAAGATAGACTGATACAATGGCTGCAATGATGGGCTCAGGCACAGCAAGGATTGTGAGGTTGGTGCAGGACTAGGCAGTATTTTGTTCTGTTGCATATAAGATTGCTATGAGTCGGAGTCAACTCGAGGATACCCAACAGCAACATCAGCAGTTGAGAACACACTTTCAGGGAGCAGCGTATGAGACAAAAGCCTTAATCTCAGAAATTTCTAGTGTTTAATCTGACCAAGGCAAGAAGGTTAATGAGATGATGTAGGAACTACAGACCTATCTTGAAGACCTACTGGGAACAAGTTCAACCTTGCCAATCCCTTTGGTCAATGATGAAAGAAGGGCATAGGTGATATTTGCATGCTCTGAGGATTCTCTAAATCCTATTTTGATAGGAAGTCAGAATAAAGATCTCTGCTGTCAAAGAAGGAACTCTGGTGACACAGAGGTTAAAGCATTTGAGTGCTATCCCAAAAGTTGGCAGTTCAAACCCACCAGCCTCTGCAGGAGAAAGATGAGGCAGTCTGCTTCCATAAAGATTTAGAGCCTTGGAAACCCTACAGGGCAGTTCTACTCTGCTCTATATAGGGTTACTATGAGTTGGAATTGACTCACTGGCAGATATCCTTCAAATTTAGAACTGAACCTTACAATCAAACAATAGGAAGGCCAATTAAGTAGAAAATAACACCCATGAAGAATGAGCTCCTCAGATTAATCAACCATAGAAGACCAAAATGGTAGCATTTACCCAAAAGCAAAATTCAGACAGCAGGATGGGGCAAGAAAGATGAGCAAATGGAAACAGGGAACCCAGGAAGGAAAAGGGAAGAGTGGTATTATATTGAGATCATTGCAATTAATGTCATGAAACAAAATGTGTATAAACTGTTGAATGGGAAACTACTTTCGTCTGTAAAACTTCACCCAAAGAACATTAAAAAAAAAAAAAGGAGAAAAAAAGCACCAAAATTTTAGGTAGTCACTTGTATCCTACATAGTAATAGCTTCAATGCAAATGGTTTTTAAACATCTGAAAATATGTTTTCTAGTTTAGTGAATGGTGACTGGGGTGTTAAAAGCTTACAAGTGGCCATCTAACATGCAACTACTGATCTCTCCTCATCTGGAGCAAAGAATTGTAAAGCGAATCAAAGATGCACGGAAACAATTAGTCCTAGGGGCTACTGGACCACAGGAACCTCAACCTACACACCCTGAAACCAGAAGAACTAGATGGTTGTGGTGCAGTGAATTACTTGGTATGCCTTTTCTAGTCCATCTTTGTGACTCCCACCAGATTACCAGTCCCACCACAGGTTGCTGTTGTTATTATGTGCTGTCAAGTCGGACCCAACTCATAGCGACCCCCTCCTTGGGTTTCCCAGGCAGTATCATTATGGAAGTAGACTGCCCAACATCTACTTCCATAATGATACTGCCTCGGAAACCCAAGGAGGGGTCGCTATGAGTGGGACCATGCAAATAAGGTGTCTAGAACTCTGGGAGCTCTGGCATAGCATAGTGGCTAAGACACTTGCCTGCTAACCAGACGGCTGGCAGTTCAAACCCACCAGCCACTCCTTGGAAGGAAGGTTGGGCAATCCTACTTCCGTAGTGATACTGCCTCGGAAACCCAAGGAGGGGTCGCTATGAGTCGGGTTTGACTCGACGGCACATAACAACAACAACAACAAGAGAACTCTAATGTGGGGATTGGTTAGTTTTGTCATTCTGATAGGCTTAAAATGAGCCTTCCTAGAGAGAGAAAGAGGGATCTCACTGCTACCAAAAGAGAAGAGCTGGAGGTGGAGTGGAGTGTTTCCTTAGACTCAAGTTCCCTGTGCTGGACCTCCTTAGTAGAGAGACAGCAGAGATGACCAGCAGAGACAACCAGCTGAGGAACCAAGAGACGTGAGACAGAGCGGCAGTCTTGCCAGCCCACAGAGCAAGAAAGTTGAGTGCCTTTTGGTGGGAGGCTTTCTGGTGGCATGGGATAAATGTAGGTGTCCCTATCAGCAGAGCTAAAAGAGCTTTGTAACACTTGCCCAAGCAGGGCAGAGGCCAGTCCAAGAGGCCATGGGCCAGAGAGGTATGCCTAAGGGCATAGCAGAGGGGAGACTGTCCTGATCAAAGAACTATATCCTGAGAGCATTCCCAAACCGGAATTGTAGACTGTTATTTCCCTAATAAACCCCATAATCATGAGTATTGTCTGTGAGTTCTGTGTGGCCACTGCAACAAATTATGGAACCCAGCAGAGAAGCAGTGAATGCCAAGGGAGTGTTGGCAAAAAGGCTGGAGGGTGGTGGCATGTCTGACCTCATAGGAATAATCCTTAAGCTTCTGATGCTGATTCTTCTGAAGTTAAAGGAAGTTGGAGGATGGTAATTCCTTGTCCTTTTTGCAACAGTGCTCAGCTATCACTGCCAATCACTCATAAAGGGATAAAAATAAGAGATCCTGGACAGAGTGGGAGAAAAATGTGGAACAAAACTCAAAATTATAAAAGAGACCAGGTTTACTGGTCTGATAGAGACTGGTGAAACCCTGAGACTATGGTCCCTACTTCACCCTTTGGTCCTAAAATTGAACTTACTCTTCACTGATTAAGTTCCAGCCAAACAATAGACAAGTCCACAAGCTGAACAATTATACCAGTTAAGTACACTCCTTAGTAAGAACAATCAACCATGGGAGATCAGAAGGACAGCATTTACACAGGGAGACAGTTCAGAAATCAGGAACGCACCCAAAAGAAGGACATAAGGAAAAGGTAAGCACAGGGAAGAAGTGGGAAGAGAGCTGTTACATTGTGGGGATTGCAATAAATGCCACAAAACAAAATGTATATGAACTGTTGAATGGAAAACAAATTTGCTTTGTAACCTTTTACCCCAATCACAATTTAAAAAAAAAAAAAAATTTACAGCCTTGCCATATGGAGCAGTTCTTCTCTGTACTATAGGATTGCTGCATATGAGAACCAACTTGACAACAGTTGGTTTGGTTTTGCTTTTTGGTTAAGATCAGTTAACATGATGTCATACCAGTGTAGGGTATAAATTGTTGTTGTTGTTGTTATGTGCCGTTGAGTTGGCCCCAACTCATAGCAACCCCTCCTTGGGTTTCCGAGGCAGTATCACTACGGAAGTAGATTGTCCCATCTTCCTTCCAAGGAATGGCTGGTGGGTTTGAACTGCCAGCCTTCTGGTTAGCAGTCAAGTGCCTTAGCCACTATGCTACCAGAGCTCCAGGGTATAAGTAGTGTCCTTATAAAAGAGGAAAGACACAGAGGAGGGAGACGGCCATATGAAAATGCACCTACAAGCCAAGCAACACATGGAGCTACTAGGAACCCGGAGAGATAAGAAAGTATCTTCCCCCCCAGAGCCCTCAGAGGGAATAAGGCTGACCACAATATGGCCGTCCTTATTTCCTCCAAATACCTTGAATTTGGACTAGCCTCCAGAAGTGTGAGACAACAAATTTCCATTCATATCCAATGTCTAGTTTGTCCCCCTATGAATTTTGTTTTGTGTATGTATGTTTGAAATATGAAATACCTACTTGTTTCCCTGCAAATTTTGTAACTGCTATTTTGTTTCATAGCTTTGCAAGAGCCCTAAGCACATGGTTAGCCTACCTCTTGGGTAATTCATCCCTGGTAAATTACACCTAAAACTACAAAAACTATGAAAATGAAGTCTAGGCTGCCCCTTGTCTTACAGACACTCAATGGATGAGGAATCCACACAGTACTTACAAACTGGTACCTAGCCCACCTTCTGCACATGCCATCCCAGTAACCCTGGCAGCCGGCAGCTGCTGTGGCACAAGTTGCTAGTTATATCCCAATAGCTTCTCTCTTTCTGTAAGTAAACGAATCTCTAATTTTCAGGTGGGCAAATGTCCACCTAGAATAAAGACTACATTCCCCAGCTTTCTTTACAGCTAAGTATGATCACGCCACAATAAAAAAGAAAAGAAAATACGTTCAACTTCACTCATGACAGAAATTCAAAACAAAATTGCAAGATACAACAAGGTAAAAAATATTGACACCAATGCACTGTATTGAAAAGGATGAAGGAAAAGAGACTTTCTAATACACTGCTGGTGGTAAATTGGAACAATCTTCGTGGATGGCAACTTTACCATACATATCAAATTTACAGATGCATATAACCTTCCACGAGTTTTATTTTTCCTACAGATTCATATGAAACCACATAAATACAAGGATATTCAGTATGGCATGAGTTTTATAGAAAAACATTTATTGACAAATCTTTACCAATACTATAGATTAGTTAAACCAATCATGGTCCATAAAAACGAATGAGTTCATTACACATTGATATGGTATGACCTCCAATATAAACTGAAAAGAGCAAATTATGAAAGAGAATGAAGGAGTATGTATAGCATGATAGGAGCTCTGGTAGTGTAATGCCTAAGGCACTTGACTGCTAACCAGAAGGCTGGTGGTTCAAACCTACCAGCCACTCCTCGGAAGGAAGGTTGGGCAATCTACTTCCGTAGCGATACTGCTTCGGAAACCCAAGGAGGGGTTGCTATGAGTCAGGTTCGACTCGACAGCACATAACAACATGTATAGCACGGGAGCTCTGGTGGCATAGTGCCTAAAGCATCTGACTGCTAACCAGAAGGCTGGCGGTTCAAACCCACCAGCCACTCCTCTGAAAGAAAACCAGGTAATCTACTTCCGTAGTGATTTGTTGTTGTTACGTGCAGTCGAGTCGGCCCTGACTCATAGCAACGCCTCCTTGGGTTTCTGAGGCAGTATCACTAGGGAAGTAGATTGCCCAACCTTCCTTCCACCTTGGAAACCCAAGAAGGGGTCACTATGAGTCAGATCTGACTTGATGGCAGTTGAGTTTGGTTTTTGGTATCATTCTTCAACAAACTTGATTTTCCTCATCTCTCTCCTTGAAAAAATTGAAACACATTTTACCACATGAGACCATGAGCCTCTACTTGAGATCCACGCAAGGAACAGCATTCTGAATCAGAATATTTTACTTTTTAAACATTCAGGAAAAAAAATCCTCTTGGATAGTGTCTACTATGGAACTACTTTATATATTTTTTTTCTTCTATAAAGAATCTAGCAAGAGTCCAATGTAATATTCACTAACTCTGAAGATCTGAGCCATAGATTAGAAAGAGGATTCGAATGTACCTTGCTGAATATAACTTTCTGTAGGTTTATATGAGTAGGTGGATAAAAGCCAGGAACCCGGACAGAAGAGCAGTCAGCCCCAGGGTTACAGGTAAGGAGAGACAACTCAGGGACACCCAAAGTAGCAAGTGGGAAGAGCAGCAGAAAGGGGATTAAAAGCCAGGAAGCCAGAGAGAAGAACAATCAGCCGAAGGGATTAGGTGAGGAGAGGCAACTCAGGCCCGCCCAGAATAGCAGGCCGGAAGAGCAGGAGAAAGGGGATAAAAGCCAGGAACCCAGACAGAACAGCAGTCAGCCCCAGGGTTACAGGTAAGGAGAGACAACTCAGGGACGCCCAAAGTAGCAGGCAGGAATAGGAGGAGAAAGGGGATAAAAGCCAGGAACCCGGACAGAGGAGCAGTCAGCCCCAGGGACAACTCAGAGATGCACAACACAGCAGGGCAGAAGAGCAGGAGAAAGGGGATTAAAAGCCAGGAAGCCAGACAGATGTACAGTCAGCCACAGGGACCCAGGTGGGGGTGATACAAGAGGTCTCCAACAGCAAGACAAACTTGTCTGTCGGTTTGTCCTACTGTGGTGACATGTAGACATGAGTTTTGAGGCTGAGCCTCTG
>NW_006921775.1:6420101-6421361 GCF_000298275.1 Orycteropus afer afer
GAACTAACAGATCTCTCCTAGAGGAAGTGCAGCCAGAATGCTCCTTGGAAGCAAGAATGGCCAGACTTCGTCTCACCTATTTTGGTCATATTGTCAGAAGGGACCATTCCCTGGAGAAGGATGTCATGCTTGTTGGGGTGGAGGGTCGACGAAAGAGAGGGAGGCTTTCAACGAGATGGATTGACACGGTGGCTGCGATGATGGGCTCAAGTATAGCAGGGATTGTGGGGCTGCTTGGAAGCAAGAATGGCCAGACTTCGTCTCACCTATTTTGGTCATGTTGTAAGAAGGGACCATTCCCTGGAGAAGGATGTCATGCTTGGGGTGGAGGGTCGACGAAAGAGGGGGAGGCCTTCAACGAGATGGATTGACACGGTGGCTGCAATTATGGGCTCAAGTATAGCAGGGATTGTGGGGCTGGTGTGGGATCAGGCAGTGTTTCGTTCTGCTGTGCATGGGGTTGCTATGAGTCAGAAATGACTCGACGGCACTTAACAACAACAACAACTCTCCTTGCCCTTCTGCATTCTCTCCTATATTTCCCTAGCTTGCTATTCTTCACCCATGATATGAAACTGAAATAAGCATTAATGAAAAGGAAGACAGAAGAAATTTCTGAATTTAAGACAAAACTATGTTTAAGTAAATACAACATAATTAAAATGTACAATAAGGTTCTTCCTGTTAAATGAGGATACATTTAGGAGAGTATACATTCATTCTCTCCTAAAACTACACTAAAATGGCACTAAAAAAGGATAAACTTCTCAAGAAACATAGATATATGCTCAATATCATTAGTCATTCCAAACCAAAATACTAGTCACAGTCAAGTCAATTGCAAGTCATGGTGACTGCAAGTATGTCAGAGCAGAACTTCCACAGGATTTTCAATGGCTACGATCTTTCAGAAATAGATCACCAGGCCTTATCTTTCAAAGATCCTGGGATGGATTCAAACCTTTCTGTAAGTAGTTGAACACTTAATTTTTTGAGACATCCAGCAACTCATTAAAACCCACAGCCATCGGGTCGATTGCAACTCATGGCAACCCCCACTAGGTTTCCAAGGCCGTAAATTTTTACACAAGTAGATTGCCCATCTTCCTACCACGGAGTGGCTGGTGAGTTTGAACTGCCAATCTTCTGGTTAGCAGTCAAATGACTTAGGCACTACACCACCAGAGCTCCTAGGGACTCATTGTTGTAGTTGTTGTTGTTATGTGCCGTCGAGTCGCCCCGACTCATAGCGACCCTTCC
>NW_006921775.1:6421461-6428386 GCF_000298275.1 Orycteropus afer afer
TTGAACCGCCAGCCTTCTGGTTAGCAGTTAAATGCCTTAGGCACTACGCTACCAGAGTTCCCAGGGACTCATTAGTTACTCCAAATAAGAAACCTATTGCCAGAGATTCTGACTCGTGGTGACCCTACAGGACACAGGAGAACTGTCCATAGGGTTTTCAATGCTGTAATCTTTACAGAAGCAGACTGCCTCATCTTTCTACCATGGAACAGCTGGTCAGTTCAAACTGCCAACATTACTGTTAGCAGCTGAGTGCTTAACCACTGTGCAACCAGAGCTTCCCTTCACTAGTCATTCCCAAAACAAACTCAAACCCACTGCCATCAAGTATATTTGGACTCATAGCAACCCCCACAGGGTTTCCATAGCTGTAAATCTTTATGGAAACAGAATGAATGCCTCGTGGAACAGCTGAAAAGTTCAGACGCCCAACCTTTTGGTTAGCGGCCAGTGCCTTAACCACAGCACCACCAGAGCTCTTTCATTAGTCATTAGAACATGCAAATCAAAACCACGAGATACCACATTAACATGGATATAAACTTGTGTGCTCATAGTTAACAAGCACCTTACAATACATTTTAATTATCTTTACTTAAATACAGTATTGTTATGAATTCAGAAAGGTCTTCTATCTTCCTTTCTATACCTACTAGGATGACTGTTACAGAAAAAATGAAGGAAAAGGAGGAAGGACGCAGGAGAAAATAACACTTGATGGTTAGGATGTAGAGAAACTGGAACCCTTGTGCAATGCTGGTGGAATGTAAAATGGTACATCACTCTAGAAAACAGTTTGGCAGTTCCTCAGCTAATTAAGCAATTCCATTCCCAGGTATATATCCAAAAGATTTGAAAGCAAGAACTCAAACATGACTTGTAATAATCATAGGAGCATTATTCACCATAGCCAAAAGATGGAAATAACCCTAGTATCCATTAGCAGATGAATGGATGGACAAAAATGTGGTATATACAAACCCACTGCCATTGACTCAATTCCCATGCATAGTGTCCCCTGCCCCCACAGGGTTTCCAAGGCTGTAAATCTTTACAGAAGTAGATTGCCTTATCTTCCTCCTGTGGAACAGCTGGTGGGTTTGAACTGCCAACCTTCTGGTTAACAGACAAAAGTCTTACCTACTGTGCCACCAGAGCTCCTGGTATATACATATAATGTATTCATTTAGCCATAAAAAGGAATGAAGTGCTAATACATTCTACCACATGGATGACCCTCAAAAATACTATGCTAAGTGAAATAAGCAACACACAAAAGGGGAAATATTTTATGAATCTATTTATATGAAGTGTCTAGAATAGGCAAATTTATAGAGACAGAAAGTCAATAAGAGGTAACTAGGGGGAGTGGGAATAGAAGTTATTGCTTAATGAGGATAGAACTTTCCCTTCGAGGTGATGAAAAAGTTTTGAAAGTAGAATTGGAGGTTGTACAACATTGTGAATAAATTAATGCCACTGAATTGTACACTTAAAAATGATTAAAATGGTGTTCTGGTTACCTAGTGCCACTCTAACAGAAATATACCACAAATGGGATGGCCTTAACAAACAGGAGTTTATTCTCTCACAGTTTGGAGGCTTTAAGTCCAAGTTCAAAGTGCCAACCTCTAGGAGCTGGGTAAAAGCCCCTCAACCTTGTGTTGCAGCTCTGCCTCGTGCTCCCAGCCCACTGAAGCTGGGGGCTTTTCTTCACTCAGCTGCTGGCTGCTGAGACTGACAAACCCAAGGTTGAAAAGTAACAAGGCACAGTCCCGATGTTACCAAACCACATGGCAGGCCATTGATTTAAGTCCATCAAAAGTCCCAAGTTCAGCAAAGCGTGGCAGGCTGCTGAGCAATGACAAGGCTACATGTAGGGTTCTAGTGCACCATAAGCTCGAGACCATTCCCAGGGCTTCTCCTTATGTACAGGAAGCAGACCATATCCCAAAGGCAGCTACTCAGCTGCTTGTGGTAGATCCCACCATGGAGGTAATTGCCTGTCCCATCATAGGGAATAACTACCATCAGCTCCCCAGCCACTTAACCAGGTCCAGCCAAGTTGACACACAAACATAACTACCACAATATTATATTAAATATATTTTACAACAATAAGATTTTTAAAATATATGGATAAACAGCAAGAAAAGAGACAGCAGCTGAGGTGAGATATCACAAATTTTTTAAGGTAACTAGAGGATTGCTGAATAGTAATTTGCTTGGTAAACCAGAGTAAGTCAAAATCTATGCATGTAAGCGTAGGTGAGGATATAAAACCAATAAACAGGAAGGCTTAGGAACTGGAGACATCTGAAGGTAGGGGTATGGGTGGAGCTGAAAATAGAAAGATTGGCTGAAAGTCTGAACAAAAAGCTTTTCACTCAGAAGCCTTAGCCCATGTAGCCAAAAAAACTGTTCTCTTGAACCTCAGAGCAAAAGAAAAGTGGTTTACCTCCTAAAGGAATTAAAGCAGAAAGAATGTGGGAAATAAATACAGACAAGGGCTGTGTGTCATATCATAAAACAAAGAGTTAAATGAAGATCTATCTGCTTGCTGAACAGTGGACCTGAGCCCCCTTTCCCAAATTAGCTTCAAGAACACAGGCCAATCAAGAGACTGAACCATGGAGAAATTGAGACAAAAGAAAAGACCTAGTCATTCTATCACCCTGTGGTAAGATCTGCAGTTAACAACTTCTCCATGGACAGAGAGTTTTCATTCAGCTTTTTACTGTCTCCTTTAATCTGGGAAAAAAATAACAAAAAAATTAGTTGCCATCAAGTCAATTCCAATTCCCAGTGACCCTGTGTGTCTCAGAGTAGAACTGTGCTCCAGAGGATTTTCAATGGCTGATTTTTGGAAGCAGACTGCCAGGCCTTTTTTCCCAGGTGCCTCAAGGTGGCTTCAAACTGCTAAGTTTTCAGTTAGTGGCTGAGGGCTTATTCATTTAAGCCACCCAAGGACTCCTCTTTAATTTGAACACATGGCTGAAGTTCACTGAACAATTGAGAAAAAGCCTCTAAAATGAAAAGACTAAATAACAAAACAGGAGAGAACAAATTAATAAAACAAAATAGGCACACTTCCAGCAAGATGGCAGATTAGGCAGACAAGCTACACAGGCCAAAGAAACAAGAAAGCAATTGAAACAGATACAGAAGATAATCCTAGCACCCTAAGTTTTGAAGGAATGATAAAGAAGTGGATTAAATACCAACTAGTAGAAGAACTTGAATAAAAACAGTGAATAAGGAGACTAATGGAGCTGCAGACTGTCTGCTGTCCTGATGGCATAGCCAATTTGAATATTTACAAGTGCATTTGATCTGGAAAGCAACCTAAGAATCAGCTCTGCTTGCTGAGGACTGCATGGCCAATTGCACTAGTGGCTGATGACTAGAAAGGAAAACAGCAAAAAAGGAGACAAATAGAGCAGTGGACCATCAGCTGTCCTGATGGCATGGCCATTTTGAATATCTGTAAATAGTGCAGCCATTTTTAATAACTGCGAGCAATGTTCCGAGCCAGACAGCAACCTAAGAATAGGCTCTGCTTGCTGAGTAAAACACTGGCAACCACATTGGAGGCTGACAACTAGAAAGGTACTATATTCCCCTTGTTACCCTTATATCCCACACCCTCTTGGTGAATGTAGATGTAGCCATCCCCCACCTCCACCTACCTTATAGACTGGCAGAAATTCTATCCCAGTCTTGGTGCCCTGTAACCAGCTGCCTTCTAGGTAGGCAGGAACTGGTCTGAGCACTAGGTTCTCAGTTCCCAGCTACCTTTTGGGCCAGTAGGAATTTTTTCTGAAACCAGATACCCAACATCCAACTGGCTTTTGGTACAGCAGGAACTTTTTTTTATGAGAACAGGATCTTGCACCCAGTTACTTTTGAGACAGCAGGAATTTTGTCTGGGTCCACTAGCTCTGCCCAACTGCTTTTTGAATTGACTAAAACTCGCTCTGGAACCAGGTGCCTTGCTCCCAAACACCTTCTGGCAGAAACTTTTGCTGGGTTCAGGAGCCCTGCCAATAGACACTGTCTAGATCAGCAAGAACTAGTCTGAAATCAAGTGCCCTGCCCCCAGCTGCCTTCTGGGTAGATAGGAACTAGCTCCAAGATTAGCTGCCCTGTTCCTAGCAGCATTTTGGGCTGACAAGAACTTTTGCTGGGTCCAGATGCCCAACACTAAGCACCCCTATGGAGATGAAAGGAACTTTTTCTGGGAGTAGGGGTTCTGAGCCCAGCTGTCTTTAGGGACAGAACTTTTTCTGAGACCAGATACCCTATCCCCAGCCACATTTTGAGCAGCCAGGAATTCCTTCTGAAACCACGTGCCTTGCTCCCACCCCACCACCATTTTGGCTGACAGGAATTTTTTCCAGTTCCAGATAACTTGTCCCCAGATCTGGGTCAAAAGAAACCAGACCTGAGATCAGGTCCCCTGTCCTCTGTTCCCTTCTAAGTAGGCAGGAACTGGTACCCAGGACCAGGGGCCCTGCTTCCCATTGATTGCCTGGACAGCTGAAAGACAGCCCAGGTGAGCTGAAAGCAGCACAAAACCAAAAAACCAACCTCACTGCCGTCGAGTCGATTCCAACTCACAGCCGCCCCTCCTTGGGTTTCCAAGGCAGTATCTCTTGGAAGTGGATTTCCCAGTCTCCCTTTTGAGGAGTGGCTGGTAGGTATGAACCACCAACCTTCTGGTTAGCAGTAAAATGTCTTGGCCATTACCTACAAAGGGCAACCAATAAGACTAAACTCTGATGTCTCAGCAGAAACCATTCAAGACAGCAGGCAATGGGATGACATATATCCTGAAAGAAAAAATTTGCCAACCAAGAATTGTATGTTGTTGTTAGATGCCATCAAGTCAGGTCTGACTCACAATGACCCTATGTACAAAACAACAAAACACTGCCTGGTCATATGCCATCCTCACAATCCTTGCTATACTCAAGCCCATCGTTGTAGCCATGATGTGTCACTCCATCTCATTGAGGGTTGTCCCCTTTTTCGCTGATCCTCCACTTTACCAAGTATAATATCCTTCTCCAGAGAATGGAGAATTATATACCCAGCAAAAGTGTCCCTCAAATATAGTGGTGAAATTAGGACATTTCTAGATAAACAGAAATTAAGGAAATCATTAAAACCAAACCAACCTTATAAGAGATGCTAAAGGAAGTCTTTTGGACAGAGACCCAACAACAGCAGACAACAACCAATGATAAACACACATAACAACATAACCTAGAAACCAACGCAATTAAACATACAAGACTGTAAACAGGGAACCAGAGACATCAAATGGTAAATGAGGACAACTACAATCCAAAAAGAGGGAATAAACAGTATAGGTACAGAACTTCCAAAGGATAAGGAAATTACGAGATAGAACAGACTGTTCTAAACTTGGGAAGAAAATAATAAATCATAGGGTAACCTCAGAGAATACTAATAAACATTCATATCAAAATTAAAAAGAGGAGAGGCACAAATATTTAGTAAATATTAAAACAATAGCAACAAAGGTAATGATAACAAATTTCATGAACAAAATAAGTTCATGCAGCACAGTGAATAGCTTATTATGGCCCTTCCAGCCACAGTCCTCCATTTTGTGATGTACTGTAAATCCTAATCTCTATGCTTGTTTAGGGTGGGATAAATCTTAAGTCCTGTTTGGCTGGAGAGTGTGATTTGAGTCACCACCCTTAGTTTTCTTGAGGGTATATATGTGAATATTCTGAGAAAATTCACTCTCTTGCTCTGATCCTGAGTTCCGCTTATCATCATCTCATGCCTGGTCTTGAGACAGCAACCAGTCATCTGACATGCCAATTTGGGTTCACTAGCCCCTGCAACCAAATGAGTGAGGCGAAACCTCCAAACCTACCCATGTACTTGGGACTTGTTAGCCTCCCAGCCTCCACCACCACATGAGCCATTTCCCTGGCAGCTTGTAAGTTCTGTGAGACAGTACAGTGAAACATGGAACCCTAAGACAGAAGGGAGAGTACTGAGAGGAGGAGGAGATGTTAGAGATGATGGAGTGGTACAGCAGTTTGGAAAAGTTGGATATTTGGGACATCTTTAACCTCCACCTCATAGGGACCACCGTTGTGCTGATCCTTGTTAAAGAAATTATTCTTGCAGCTCAGCACAGAAAATTATATGGAAAAAAGAAATCAGTAATACCATGAAAAAAGACATAACAAAATGACAGCAACAAATTCATACTTGTCAATAATTACACAGCATAAATGGATTACATGCACCACTGGAGAGATGGAGAGTTGCAGACTGGATAAGAAAACATGACCCATCAGTATGCCGTCTACAAGACACTTACCATAGACACAAACACAAAAACAGACTGAAAATCAAAGGTTGGAAAAAGATATATCAAGCAATAGCAATCAAAAAAGACCAGGAGTGGCAATATTAATTTCTGATAAAATTGACTTTAAGACAAAAACCACCATAAGAGACAAGGAAGGACATTATCTAATGATTAAAGAATCAATTGAGCAAGAGAACATAACCATAATAAGTATCTACGCACCCAATGAAAGAGCCTCAAAATCAAAGTTTAACAGAATTGAAAAGACAGATAGATGACTCCACAATAACAGTGGGAGACTTTAATATTCCACTTTCAATGAAAGATAGACAAACTAGAAAAAAACTCAACAAAGATGCAGAAGAACTAAACAATACAATCAATGCACTTGACTTTATAGACATATACAGAACACTTCACCCAACAACACAATATACCTTCTTTTCCAGGGCACATGGAACATTCTCCATATAGGATAGACCATATGTTAGGCCACAAAGCAAGCCTCAATAAATTTAAACACATTGAAATACTGCAAAGCATCTCCTCAGATCACAATACTAT
>NW_006921775.1:6429341-6435958 GCF_000298275.1 Orycteropus afer afer
AATCTTCCTTCTGAGGAGTGGCTGGTGGGTTTGAACCACCAGCCTTATGGTTAGAAGTCAAATGCCTTAGGCACTATACCACCAGAGCTCCTAACCCTGATACCAAAACCAGACAAAGACATCACTAGAAAGGAAAATTAAAGACCAATACCCCTCATAATTATAGATGCAAAGACCTTCAACAAAATCCTAGCTAATAGATTCCAACAACATATCAGAAAAATAATACATCACAACCAAGTGGAATTCATACAAGGTATGCAAGGATGGTTCAACATGCTCAAGATACAAAGAGAAAATAATATCAAACTAGATTTCTATAGACAAACTAAACTTTAAACTATCTTTCCAAAATGAGGGACATTTTCAGGGAGTTTACTTTCAACAGACATTCAATAAATTTTCAAAGGATGTAAACTTCAGGAATACAGAAATTGAACTTAGAATGCTAAAGAAATTGAAGAGGAAAAAAACAAATAACAAAAAAAGATCAGTATATAAGCAAACACCATGTCTATGACAGATATAAGAACTAATTTTAGGAGATTAAAAAAAACCCACAGGAGAACATTTTGCCTGGACAGCAACAACACAATAAGGAGGAAAGGTGATCAGAATTAAGGTCCTTGTAACAGTCCTTGGGTGGTACAAATGGTTAAGTCTAGGCTACTAAAAGGAAGGGCAAACTCACCTAGAGGTGCCTAAAAAGAAATACCTGGCAATCTGCTTCCAAAAGGTCAGAATCATTGAAAATACTACGGAATGCCATTCTATTTTGACACACATAGAATCACCAAGAATTGTGATTACAAATCTTATTGTGATTACCTTGATGACAACTGGTTAATGGAGAACTAGCAGACACAGTAATTCAAGCAGGATTTAGAAAAGAACATGAAAGAAGGGATATTATTGCCATGTCTGATGGATCTTGGCTGAAAGCAAAGAATATCAAAAAGATGTTTGCCTGTATTTTATTGACTATGCAAAGGCATTTGACTGTGTGGATCATAACAAATTATGGATACCATTGTAAAGAATGGGAATTACAGAACAGTTAATTGTGCTCATGTGGAATCTGTACATAGAATAGAGGCAGTGGTTTCAAATCAACAAAGGTTTGTGTCAGGGTGGTATGTTTTCACCATAATTATTCAATATGTATGCTGAGCAAATAATCCAAGAAGCTGGACTACATGAAGAAAAATGGAGCATCAAGATTGGAGGAAGACTCACCAACAATTTGCAACATGCAAATGACACAATCCTGCTTGCTGCAAGTGAAGAGTACTTGAAGTGATTACTGATAAAGATCACGGACTACTGCCTTCAGTATGGATTGCGCCTCAACATAAATAAAACAAAAATCTTCACAACTGGACCAATAAGGAGCATCATGATAAACACAGAAAAGACTAAAGTTGTCAAGGATTTCATTTTACTTGGATCAACAATCAATGCCCATGGAAGCAGCAATCAAGAAATCAAACAACATATTGCACTAGACAAATTTCCTGCAAAAGACCTCTTAAAAGTGTTCAAAAGCAAAGTTGTCACCTTGAGTAAGGTTTATCTGACCCAAGCCATGGTATTTTCAATTGTTTCCTGTGCATGTGAAAGCTGGACAATGAATAAGGAAGACTAAAGAATTGATGCCTTTAAATTACAGTGTTGGCAAAAAACATTATATATACCACAGACTGACAGAAGAATGAACAAATCTGTCTTGGAGGAAGTACAGCCAGAATGCTCTTTAGAAGCAAGGATGGCATGACTTTGTCTCTGGTACTTTGGACATGTTATCAGGAGGGACCACTCTCCAAAGAGGACATCATGCTTGGTGAAATGAGAGGTTTAAGTGAAAAACAGGAAGACCCTCAATGAGATGGACTGACACTGGCTGCAACAATGGGCTCAAACACAGCAACGACTGTGAGAATGGTGAACAATCTGGCAGTGCTGTAATAGGGTTGCTATGAGTTAGAACCCACTCACAGAACCTAACAACAACAATCAACTCAGTAAGATTTGAATACAATGAGCACTAGGAAAATGTAAACTGTGATAGTTCCTAGATTGGACATAAAAATTTCACCAAAAGCAGACTCGTTATTTTAAATGTAGATTAACTGTACAAAATCCATCAAAGTTGCTATTAGTCACAACATGAAAAATTGTGTCACATTATGCCTGTTGTAGAAAGCCTAATAAATAACTAGCTGACAGGCTCAGAATCATGCTATCCTCGAGGTAGTTAAGATCATTTAAAAAATAAAATCTGGGGATGATTTACATAAATTAGCAAATCAAATTAGTGTAATCATTCTGTTTTCACTCAAGGCCAGTCTGAGTCAAACTGTTTCTTTCCAGGCTGAAATGAATTTTATACAAACAAGAAAAACTATTATATAAGTTAAAAGCTTTTGATACTTTAAAAATTAAATGAAAAAAAAAATCCTTTTGTGCTATATTTTTCACTTTGATGAAAGAGACATGTGTCATCATTCTTACTTTCAAATATAATTGATTTTCTGTCTGCATATTTAATTTGGCAAACATGCAAAGTGCCTTTGATAACAGCATAATTAGCCACAGCATCTTTGAATATGAAATACAATGGTGTTTCACTGACCTGGTACTTCTGCTCTGCAACTAATAGGCACTGCCACTATTATTTGTTATTCTGTTTTTTTCTACTTTTTGGAGCACATTTTGCTTTTTTCTCTTCTTTCATCAGAACTTTAAGATTTCTCATCATTACATCTATTTCTCCTTTTAGCCTACTTTTTGAACAAGTTAAAATGAAACACAGCATATAAATATAGGGCTTGCAATAAAATAAATTTTTTTTTGTTACAAAGAAGTAAGGTTAATAGTATACAAGTTACTAAAGCACATCCTTGTTTCTATTCACAGTCAGTACAGTGTAATAGATTCACAGAGCTCAAAATTATTTTATCAATTAATTGACATACAGTTGTATTCAATACATGGTATATATCATTATAATGAAATGGTCTACTTTCCTTAACTATAGTCAACAGTGAAGCTAGTGAAAGGATGCTCAGTGGCTGATTTCAAATCATTCACTTATATTTGAATGTAATTCAAACATCAGGAAAAAAAACAGAAAACTAATGGAGAGACCCAGCCAATAAGTTTTTTGGCTTCTTGGTACTACTGTTGCCTATTCACTCTTTCCTTGCACTAGAATTCAATGAGGGCTAGGGTTATGTCATGCCTCTTTGTCAACTCTGTGGTCCACACAGTGCCTAAAGCATGGTAAGCACTCCACATCTACCTGCTGAAGGAACTGCACAAAGATCAGCATACAGAGTCACTCTCTGTGCCTTCTATCTGGCTGATGGTTCATATCATCCTTAAGAATAAATTATTGGATTTAAACAGATAGTAAATAAAAAATGAAGGGCATTGTAAAGTACACAAAAATAAAATTCTAATCATACAATTACAAATTATTCCAATGGGGAAATAAATATTTTCAAGAGAAACATACATCTGTATTTTATTTATTTGCTTGCTTGCTGCTGGAACAAAATTCATTTAGGTATTTACATTACTGAAATCCTTGTAAGACTTATTGCTTACAATATGCAATAAATCGGAAATAAGTAAAACCAAAGACAAATATACATACACTAACAATTTAGAATTCTTTTTTTTTTTAACTTTTTGTTGTGGTTTGAGCAAAAAGTTTACAAAGCAAACCAATTTTTCATTCAACAATTCATATACAATTTGTTTTGTGACACTGATTGCAATCCCCACAATGCAGCAGCTCTCGCCCCACTTCTTCTCTGTGTTTATTGTTTCAATTCATCCTTCCCCACTTGGAAATTTTAACAACAAAAAATTTTTTATTAAAAAAAAAAAACCTTGATTTTAGAGTTTATTCAAAAATAAACATTGAAAATATTAATAATATTACTAGTAGTTAGGAGCTCTGGTAGAGCAGAGCCAAAGGCATTTGACTGCTAATCAGAAGGTTAGTAGTTCAAAGCCACCAGCCACTCTGTGGAAGGAAGATGTGGAAATCTACTTTTGTAGAGATTTACCACGCTGGAAACCCAGTGGGGGTTGCTATGAGTTGGAATCAACTAGATGGCAGTGGAGAGTTCTGGTAGCATAGTGCCTAAGGCACCTGACTGCTAATCAGAAGGCTGGCGGTTCAATCCCACCAGCCACTCCTCGGAAGGAAGATGGGGCAATCTACTTCTGTAGTGATACAGCCTTGGAAACCCAAGGAGGGGTCGGCATGAGTCGGTTCCGACTTGACAGTACATAACAACAACAACAACAGATGGCAGTGAGTTACGTTTGGGTTTTGGTTATTACTAGTAGTAAGCATTCATGTACTACCTGTGTGCCAACACTGTTTTTTTGTTTGTTTTTTTGTTTTTTTAATTTTATTTTGATTTGGGTGAAGATTTACAGAGTAAATTCACTTTTCATACAGCAGTTCACATATACTTTGTCTCATGTCATTGACCAAAATTTACAATACAACAGCTCCCCTCCCACTTCCTTCCCATAGTTACCTCTTCCCAGTGTTTATCCCTCCATACTCTTCTGCACCCTGAGCTGTCTCCCTGTGCATAAGCAGCCCTTCCTTCTCCCATGATTGTTCTCTCCAGGGTGTGTGTCTACTTGAGGTAAATGTTTAACTCACTTGCCTGTACTTTGTTTGGCTGGAAACCACAGGTGTGGGTTCAATTTCAGACCTGAAGGGCAGCCAGGGGCCATAGTCTCAGTGGTTTCACCAGGCTCTATTGGACCAGCAAACCTGGTCCCCACCTTCTTTTTCTTTTTGCCTCCAACTGATTTTGAGTTTTGTTCCACATTGTTCTCCCTCTCTCGTACATCCTTCCAAGTGGATGACAGTGGTAGCCGGGCACCATCTAGTTCTTCTGGAACACTGTTTTAACTACATTACATATATTGACACATTTAATCCTTACAAATAGCACTATGAGGTAGGTGCTACTATCATTTTTTTTTTCAGGTGAGGAAACTGAGGCATAAAGAAGACAAATTACTTGCCCGAGGTCATATATCCAGTACGTGGCAGAGTCAGAATTTGAAACCAGGCAGACTGGCTCCAAAGCCCACACCCTTAACCACTCCACTTAATAACTTCTTTTAAAAGAAACTTATTAAATGTGAAACTAATTTGCTGTGGGAACTCACCTAACACACAAAAAATGTTCAAAAGAAGAAAACAAAAACCTATGCGCACGGCCAAAGCCACAAACAGGAAAATACATATCCTTAATAGCATTTTTTTAAGAAATTTTTTTTGTGTGTGTTTTTGGCAAAAGTTACACAGCAAATTAGGTTCCTTTTTTTTTTTTTTAAAACAATTTTCAATACATACTGTTCAGCTGTTGTCGTTGTTATGTGCCGTCGAATCAGCCCCGACTCACAGCGACCCCTCCTTGGGCTTCCGAGGCAGTATCACTACGGAAGTAGATTGCCCCATCTTCCTTCCGAGGAGTGGCTGGTAGGTTTGAACTGCCAGCCTTCTGGTTAGCAGTCAAGTGCCTTAGGCACTATGCTACCAGAGCTCTTTGTTCAGCTGCACTGGTACATTTTCCACATTGTGTCAACATTCTTATCATTTCTGCTCTGGTTGTTCTGTTTCCATTAAAATAGCTTCCCTGCCCCCCTCCCCAACTTTCTCACTTTCTTTTCTTTGCTTTAGGGTAAATGTTGACCATTTGTTATATAATGATTTTTGTTGTTGTTCTAAAGGAGCACAGTACTCACAGGTGATATTGTTTATTTTATGAGCTAATCAGTTATTTAGCTGAAAAGTGACCTCTGAATGTGAAGTCAGTTCAAAGTTTAAAGGGTATTTCAGAGCAATAGTTTCAGGGGCTCCTCTAGTCTCTACTGGTCCAGTAAGTCTGGCCTTTTTTCAAGAATTAGAGTTCTTTTCTACAATTTTTTTCCCCTTCCATGCAAGACCATTTATCATGTCCCTGGTAAAAAGCAGTCAGTAGTGGCAGCCAGGTACCATCTAGATCTGGTCTCAGGATAGATGAGGCTGGGGTTCATGCAAGCAATTAGTCCTGTAGACTAGTTTCTTCTTTGAGTCTTTGGTTTTCTTCTTTCTCTTTTGCACCAGATGAGTAGAGACCAACAGTTGTATCTTAGATGTCCACTTGCAAGCTTTTAAGACCCCAGATGTTATTTACCAAACTAGGATGTAAAATATAAATTTTGTGGACTATGTTGTATCAATTGACCAAGTTATCTCACAGGACTATGGTCCTAAGCCTTCAAACCCAGTAAACCAATCCTGTGAGAAGTATCTGGGAAGATATCTGGGAAGTATCCATGACTGTGCCCCCTATATATCATACAGGACCAGGCAGTGTTTTGTTCCATTGTACATAGGGTCACTGTGAGTCAGAGCCAACTCAATGGCACCTAACAACAACACATAAACATGTGTATGCACATCCCTACAGATATATCTATATATGCATACATATATGCATCTATATCTGCCTATGAAACCATTCACATATTTTTTGGTTCTGCAGTGTAGTAAATTACTTAGTATGGCTTTTCTACCCATAAGTCATTGTAAA
>NW_006921775.1:6436476-6444145 GCF_000298275.1 Orycteropus afer afer
CGGTTGGTGAAAGGGCTGGAGGGAGGCAGCATGTCTGGCCTTGCAGTAATAGGCCTTGGGTTACTGCTGGTAATCCTGCCTTCCCCTTGTAGGGTTAGAGGTCAGAACATGTGGCCTCCTTGTCGTTTTTGCAGGTTCTTATAGTTATTATTGCAAAATTGTTAATGTTACAGAATTTACCAATAATCTTGTGTACTTCTTAGTGCCACTGTTAATACTTCACCCACATTTGGTATTGCCTTTCCTGTCACCAAAAATAACAACTGTCTACTGTCTAGAGAGGGACTCTTCCTCCCTCTAATCCCTGGAAACCATCAAAGAATGTTGATTTCTACATGTACCCTTACTTATATCTTTTCATGAAAGTGAGATGATAAAATATTTGTCCTTTTTTTAGTTGATTTATTTCATTCAGGATAATGTTCTCCAGATTCATGTTATAAGATGTTTTGCAAACTCATTACTCTTTATCTCTATACAGTATACCATTGTATGCATATAGCACATTTTGTTTGTCCATTCATTTGTTGATGGGCACTTAGGTTGCTTCTATCTTTTTGCTATTGTGAATAATGCTACAATGAACATAGGTGTGCATAAGCCTATTCATGTCACTGCTATTAGATCTCTAGGTATATATCCAGGAGTGGGATTGCTGGCATTTTGAAGAAGCACCTAATCATTTTCCACAGTGGTTATACCATTTTACAATCCTACCAGCAGTGTAGGATTGTAGTACATCAAAAGGTTCTGTGATGAAGTAAATTACTTTGCATGGCTCTTCTAGCCATGCATGGTCTTGTGACTGCCACACAATGACTAGGTGGTACTATGAAAATAAGGTGTTTGTGACCCACCAAGAGAACTGGACAGCCTGTTAATAAAGCAAATAAGGTGCGACCATGTAAATAAGGTGTATGTTCCACTAGTTATCTAGTGCTGTGCTAATGAAAATACTATAACTGGATGGCTTTAACAGACAGAAATTTATTCTAAGAGTTTAAGCAGCTAGAAGTCCAACTTCGGGCACCAACTTGAGGAGAAGGCTTTCCCTCTGTCAGCTTTGTGGGAAGGTCCTTGCTCCTTTCCCAGAGTCCCTTGGGGATCCCCACATGTATTGGAATCAATCTTCCCCTGGGTCTAGGAGGTTCTCAGCACCAGAACCCTGGTTCCAAAGGACACACTCCACTCCCAGCTTCTTTCTTGGTGGTACTGAGGTCCCACTTCTCCGCTTGCTTCTTTCTCCTTTTATCTCTAAAAGGTAATGCAGGCCACATCCTAGTTTCCCTCACATCAGATCAGGACTGCAACCTGATTAAAGTGTTATATCCCACACTAATCCCCTTCCAACTGATCGGATGATCACATCATGAGGGATGATTAAAATATTACATAACCACCAAATTACATCATTAAGTAACAGTGAAACCACTGATAATCATTGTCCAGACAAGTTGACATACATTTTGAGGAACACAATTCAATCCATGACATTTCATCTTTTGGCTCCAAAAATTCATGTACTTGCCATACTTTCACCTCATCATATCATCCTAAAAGTCTTAAAATTCCAAATTGGGGCAAAATTGTTCTTCATTTTTTAATCAAAAAGTTATCTGCTTCCAAAGTACAATGGTGGAATAGGCGCTAGAAAAGACATTTCCATTTTAAACAGGATAAACTACAAGGAAAGAAGGAATAAAGGGCACTAAGCAAGTCGAAAATGCAGCAGAACAATTTACACTAGCTCTCAAGGAATCAAAATAGTCTTCTGTTCTCTCAGACTATCTAGACAATGGTACTGCCCCCTAGTCTCTGGATGTTGGTCATACTCTCTAGATGCTGGGTAGAGGCCCCTCAGCCCTGGGCTTCAGTTCTACCTTTCAAGCCCATTATGACAGCAACTCTGCTCCCTCAGCTTTGAGTGACCCCATTCTCCTAGTCCAACTGAGTGACTGCACCTCCTCAGACCTGGCAGGCCTTGTTCTTCAGTGACTTGGGCATGGCAGCCATGACCTCTCAGCTTTGGGAAGTGGATCCAGCCCCACCTCGTGCCACTTATGAATGGTTCCACACTCTGGAATCAAGCTGGTAAAGATCTGACTCTTTGAAACTTAGGAGGCTGTGGCCTCACTTTTTGAAATCCCAGAAGTGTGGCCATATTCCTTCAGAGTCAGGGAGCTCTGCTTCCCATGCTCTTTGTCTCTCTAGCTTTTGCTTCTTGCTTCCTTGGCCTCCTGGCCCATCAGTCTTTTAGGCCAATCCAGCCTCTGCCTTGCTTGGGCAAGTGTTACAAAGCTCTTTAGCTCTACCAATAGGTCCCTGGAGGCAACTCACCCACCAGTAAGCATCAACCTGAAGGTGCTCAGTTCTCCTGCTTGGTGGGCTGGCAAGCCTAGTTCTGCCAACAAGTACCTGGAGGCACCTCACTCTACCATGAAGCCTCCTGCCCAAAGGCACTCAGCTCTCTTGCTTTGCATGTCAGCTCTTGTGCCATCTCACTCGTCTCTTGCTTCTGCTGTCTCTGTATTTCTGCCACTGCTTCTTGCCATCTGCACCATCTCCAGTGTCTCAGCTCTCACTTCCTTCTGAGCCCTCACCAAAACAGCAGTTAACTATAATTCCACTAACAATCTCTTCAAGGCAATCTAGGCTTTTACTATTAGGCACTTGATAACTCTTCCAACCTCTATCCATTACTCAATTCCAAAACAGCTTCCACATTTTAGCTATCTGTTAGAGCAGCACCCCACTCTTAAAGCACCGAATTCTTAGTTATCTAGTGCTGCTGCAACAGAAATACCATAAGTACATGGCTTTAACAAACAGACATTTATTCTCTCACAGTTTAGAAGGCTAGACGTTCAAATTCAGAGCACCAGCTCTACAGAAAGGCTTTCTCTGTGTCAGCTCTGAGGCAAGGTCCTTATCTCCCTCTCAACATTTGTGGGCCCAGCCATCTAAATGCGACAATGGGTCTCTCTTCATCCAGAGCAAAGAAAAATGAAGAAAACCAAAGACGCATGGAAATAATTAGTCTACGAGACTAATTATTAGACCATGTGATCCTCAGCCTACATGACCATGAGACCAGAACTAGATGGTGCCTGGTTACCACAGTCAACCACTTGGAGGGGGATTGGTGCAGGAGATCCTGGACAGAGTGAGAGAACAGTATGGAACAAAACTCAAAATATTTAGGGGAAAAAAAAAAAACAGGTTTGCTGGTCTGACAGAGCCTGATGAGACCCCTGAGACTATGGTTCCTAGTTACCCTTCGGGTCTGGAATTGAACTCACTCCTGTGGCTTCCAGCCAAACAACAGATAAGCATATGGGAATATGGGGTGAACATTTACATCAGATAAATACACTCCTTGGAATGATCAATCACAGGAGAACAGAAGGGCAGCGTTTACACAGGGAGACAGCTCAGAGGGTAGGAGTACATGGAAGGGAAGGACATAGGAAAGAGGTAACTACAGGGAGGAAGTACGAAGAGAGCTGTTATATTGTGAGGAATTGCAGTCTGTGTCATGATGTGTATGAACTGCTGTATGGAAAATGAATTTGCTCTGTAAACTTTCACCCAAATCACAATAGAGAGAGAAGAACTGTGGGCCCAGTGTCCCTTGGAGATCTCCCTCTGTCTTGGCATCAATCTTTTCCTGAGTCTAGGGTGTTCTTAGCATTGAGATCCCAGGTTCAAGGATGTATTCCTTTCCTGGCTCTTCTTTCTTGGTAGTACTGAGGTTCCTTTTCTCTGCTCACTTCTCTCTCCTTTTATCTCTTGTAAGATAAAAGTTAATGTAGGCCACACCCCAGGCAAATTCCCCTTATATGGGATCAGGGCTGTGATCTGAGTAAGGCTGTTGTATACTGTCCTAATTCCCCTGCAATCAATTCACTGATCACATCATGGGGAATGATTGCATCATTACATAACTGCCAAGCCAATGAGAATCATGGC
Source organism: Orycteropus afer afer (assembly GCF_000298275.1). Lineage (NCBI taxonomy): Eukaryota > Metazoa > Chordata > Mammalia > Tubulidentata > Orycteropodidae > Orycteropus > Orycteropus afer. The sequence goes on from NW_006921775.1 coordinate 6,440,446, forward strand.
CCAGGTAAGATGACGCATATATTTTGGGAAAATAATTCAATCCATGACAAGGGGATTAGTCATTTTTGTCATCCTGCTAAGCTTAAAGGGAACCAATCCCAGAAGCAAAAGGGGTACCTCACTACCACCAGAAAGAAGAGATGGAAGTAGAGTGCCTCTTCTGGATCCAGGGTCTTTGAATGAAATCCTCCTAGACCCAGAAAACAGAGACAGTTGTAACATCAGATATAACACAAGATAGTGAGAAGCAGAAGCAGAGAAATAGTGAACCAGAAGCCTGGTGAGAGATAGCATGGTGGGCTTTCTAGCCCAAGGAACAATGTGGTTCAGTGGGCATGCTGACTAAAGGTGCAAGAAAGCTTAATGCCTTCGGGCAGGAGGTTTCCTGGCAGAGTGGGATGCCTCTGAGCAACTGTCAACAAAGCTAGGCTCACGGACCTACAGAGCAAGAGAGTTCAGTGCCTTTGGGTCCAGGTTTACTGGTGGAGTAGGGTGCTTCCAGGCACTTATTGGCAGAGCTAAAGAGCTTTGTAACATTTGCTTGAGCAGAGCAGAGGCCATGCCAAGGAGTCAAAAGGCAAAGGCCCAAGGAGAGGCATGCCTGTCGGCATGGATAAAAAGCTATCTTGACTGAAAAACTGTATCCCAAGTCATTCCCAATCCTAAATTATAACCTCCTAGTTCCCAAAGAAACCCCATAATCATGAATAATCACCAATATTGTCTGTGAGTTCTATGTGGTCATTGTAACAAACTATTGAACCCAGCAGAGAAGTTGAGAGTGCCATGAGAGAGATGTCTCGTGTCAGAATTGGTTAAAAGATCAGAGAGGTGACATAACTGACCTCTGCCTCATATGAATCTACCTTAGGCTGATACTAATAGCGAGTTTCTCTTCTCTCCTTACAAAGTAAGGTAAGGAGATCTGACACCACCACACCATTTTTACAGGTTCCAATCCCACCACCACCTCATTAGCATTTGTTGTTTTTGGTCTATTGATCAGTGTCATTTTTGCAGCGTAAGATAGTATCTCATTGTCATTTTGATTTGCACCTCTCTAGTGACGAATGATCCCTAATGACTAACAATGGCTTCTTGAATGTCTTCTTTGGTGAAGTGTCTGTTCATGTCCTTTTGCCCATTTTTCAATTGGATTATTTTGTTATTGTTGTTATTGTTGAGTTGTTGAAGTTTTCTACATATTTTAGAGATTAGACCTTTATCATATATATCATTTCCAACGATATTGTTCTCAGTCTGATTCTCTTTTCATTATTTTTAAAAGTCTTTTGATGAGCACACATACATAATTTTTAGAAGGTCCCAGTTATCTCATTTGTCTTCTGTTGCTTGTGCATTTGTAGTTGTGTTTGGTAATCTATTTCTGAAAAAATTAGATCCCACAGGAGAAGCATACATCTTAAAAAGAAACATGGCTCTAGTTGCAACGTTTAAGGACTACAGATAGAAAAGATTAGAATAATAAGCTATCGTTACAATCCAGAAAAGAAAGAATGGTGGCCCAGACAAGGTCACAACAACAGGGATGGAAAGAAATGGATGTGGACAATGTTTCTGCTTTAGACATCTCTACTAGGATAAAAATCATGTTCATATTGGACAAGGCTGGCACACATTCCACTACCATCTGTCAATGTGTCATACCGTGGTGGCTTGGTGTTGGTATGATGCTGGTATATTTCAAATACCAGCAGGGTCTCCTCAACAGTGGACAGGTTTCAGCAGAGCTTCCAGATTAAGAAAGAGTGGGAAGAAAGGCCTGACTATCTACTTTCAAAAATTAGCCAATGAAAACCCTATGGCTATCAGAATACTGCCTGGCATTGTGCTAGTAGATGAGCTCCTTAGGTTGGAAAGCACTCAAAATACAGAGTGGCTGCAAAAATGGAACAACAATCCAGAAGATGATACTGAACAGGGCAATATTTTCTACTCATACATAGGATCATACTATATGACTCAGAGCCTACTCAACCAACAAAAACAAACATTAGCATTCTACACAAAATGAGCATTTAATAAATTTAAGCAATGAATTAATGGAAACCAAAGCTTAACATGGATGAGAAGACTGATGAGAGTTTATAACTACTCCAAGTTAACCTTCAACAAGATACACTGCTCCACACACAGCTGCTGGCAATCATTGAGAAAACAGGGAAAGCAGAGAATGTGTCAGAATAGAGAAGACAGGAATATGCAGTGCCTCTCTTCAAAAAAGAAAAAAGGTGTCCTGCCAACCACTGATCATTGAATTAAAATGCAATTCTAGACAAGATTCTAAAATCATCACTGAGAGTTGTTTGTGAATGCCTAGAAAAAGTAATAATCAACACATACAAATGGAAACCAATACAGTTTCATTAAGGGCAAGTAAAAACAGATTAACGCTATTTTCTTGACAATTCCAAAACTGGTAGAATTTAAAAGGGGGGGGGGCATATAAAATTATTTAGATTTTGGTGAGATCATTTTAAAATATCCTCATAGATTCCTCTTGGGAAAACTGGAATAAATGTGAAGAGGGTAATGATAAATAAGGTGAATTTCTAATTGATTAAACAACTTGAAGCAAAATATTAATGAGATGTTTTAATCAACCTTAATAGTGGTAGCATAGTGCCTAAGGTACTTGACTGCCTACCAGAAGGCTGGCTGTTCAAACCCACCAGCCACTCCTCAGAAGGAAGATGGGGCAATCTACTTCCGTAGTGATACTGCCTTGGAAATCCAAGGAGGGGTCGCTATGAGTCGGGTCCAACTCGACAGCACATAACAACAACAACAGCAGCATACACAAAACAATCTCTGTTCTTAGTGCTGACTAGTCAACATTTTTATGAAAGATTTGCATGACAGCAATATTACCTTTAACAAATTTATAGTGTACCAAATGTAAGGATTTGATAAAACTATTTATTATAAAATACATTAAATTTTTTTAATTTTTTTGTGTTAAAAATATATACAAAACATACCCATCTCAACAATTTCTCATGTATAATTCAGTAAGGAGATCTGGTGGCATAGTGGATAAGGCATTTGGCTGCTAACTAGAAGGTTGGTGGTTCAAAACCATCAGCTGCTCCACAGGAGGAAGACAAGGTAATCTACTGCTGTAAAGATTTACAGCCTTAGAAACCCAACAGATTTTGCTATGAGTCAGAAGCGATTTCATGGCAGTAGGTTTGTTTTTTTTGTTTGTTTGTTTTTGGTTAGAGTCGTTGAGATATCTTTCACTTAGAAGGTCATGTAATGTACCACTCAATTCTTTTCAATTAGGGCCTAGAAGACATTTGGAAGGCATGTTACAGACAACAGTTCTTAATCTTTTGGGTCATACAAATATCTCTAAGAATTCAATCAAACTATGAATCCTCCCTCCAGAAAAATATACATATACACGTAATTTTGGATCAAATTTCTGAGGGTTCACAAACATACTGAAATCCACCCATGCCAACTTCCACTAAGATGGCAAAACAGACAGACAAGCTACACAGACCCTCTTCAAGAAAGAAAACAGAAACCAATTAACATAGGTACAGAAGATAATCCTGGAGTCCTGAGCTTTGAAAGGAAGAATACAGAAGTGGATTAAATACCAACTAGTAGAAGAACCTGAAAGAAAACAGTAATCAAGAAGATAAATGGGGACGCTTCGAGGGCAAGATGG
>NW_006921775.1:6451410-6455517 GCF_000298275.1 Orycteropus afer afer
TGAATTGTTGAGTAGAAACCATTATTTTTGCAAACCTTCACCCAAATCCTAATAAAAAAAAAAAAAAAAAAAGAAGACAAATGGGGATGTGGGTTGTCATACTGACTTAGAAGGTCATGTAATGTACTGACAGCATGGCCAGTTTGAATATTTATAAGTGGTATTAGGACGTGGACAGTAACCTAAAATTTGGCACTGCTCATCAAGGATGCATGGACAACTACAATGGTGGCTGACGACTAGAAAGGAAAATAGCAAATAAGGAGACAAACAGAGGTGTGGACTTTTGGCTGTTCTAAAGGCACAGACATTTAGAATATTAACAAACAGTTTGGTCATTCTGGATATTTAAAATGGCAGCATTCCTATCACAGTAACCTAATATGTCTGTTTACCGAGGACACCATGGGCAACCACACTGGAGGCTGATGACTGGAAAGGTGCGGTACTTACCATGTTACTCTTATACCACACACCCTCTTGGTGAATGGAGGTGCAGCCATCTCCCAGTCTGAGAAACTCCATCCCAGTCTGTGTGTTCTGATGGTGCCTAGATGCCCTGCCCTACCTCCCCCAGATTTGTTTCCTTTTAAATTATTACCTTCTTCCTTTTTGTTTCTGTTCTTTCTTTTTCCCTTCCTGGGTTCTAGTTTTTGGGTTTTTTTTTTTTGCTTCCCTTTTCCTGGTTCCCATCTTTTTTCTTTTTTCTGGTTCTTCCCATCCCTTCCTTTTCTCTTTGCAGTTTTCTCCATTTTTTCTTTCTTATTCCTTTACTCTTGCTCTTTGCTCTTACTCCCCCACCCCAAGACATTGTGGAGTTCTTGTTTTTCTCTTTTCCTATTTATATTTCTTTTGTGTTTTTTTTTTTTAATTTTTATTGTGATTTGGGTGAAAGTTTACAGAACAATTTTCCATACAGCAGTTCATACATTTCTTTTTCATAATATTGACTGCAATTCCCTACAATGTAAAAGCTCGATTCCCACTTCCTCCCCATAGTTACCTCTTCCCTGTGTCCTACCCTCTCATGCACTCCTGCTCCCCGAGCTCTCTCTGTGCAAACACTGCCCTTCTGTTCTACCACAACTGATTGCTACAGGGAGTGTATCTACCTGATGTAAATGTTCACCCCACATGCCTGTCTATTCATTGGCTGGAAGCCACAGGACTGAGTTCAGTTCCAAACTTGAAAGGTAACTTGGGGCCACGGTCTCAGGGGTCTCACCAAGCTCTATCAGACCAGCAAAACTGGTCTTTTCTTTTCTTTTTTTTTTATGATTCTGAGTTTTGTTCCACGTTGTTCTCCCACTCTATCCAGGATCTCCTGTACTAATATCCCTCTCAGGAGTTGATGTATTTTGTCTCTTTAAAGAATTTCTTCAGATTATTTCTTATATATGGCCTTTGCTTTTTTTCCTGCAATTGTTCCAGTGGGTTTATGCATTTGTGTTTTGTGTCCTCTTGTTTCTACTTTTTGGTGGTTGTTTTGATTGTTGTTTTCATCTAACTGAGTGGGAGATGCCCAGGCTACTCAACCATACCTGCACATCCTGCAGACCAACCTACTGAGTGAGGGCCAACACTTGCTTCTGTACCAATAGGCCAATGACAGATGACAGTCAATATGAGCCCGACCCACCCTTAACTGCTCTTCACAAACAGCTAACAGGCATCTGCGCATACACTCTCATTCTCTATCACACCCACCAGGAGACAGGTGTTAAGTGCATACATGCTGCCCACTAGCAAGATCAGCACAGTACCCTGCTTAGTCAAAAATATCAAAACAAAACAAAGAACAAAAAAAATCCTGGGTGAATCGTACCAAAGTACACTCATCAATTAAATAAAAACACAATAATGTCACAATGTCTCAGAGACAAAAGATCATCACAGTCCATACAAAGAAGCAAGATAAAGTAGTAGAAACAAGGGACCAGGATACAGATCCAGAAAACATCCCTGCGGAAGAAATAGCATTAGAACTCCCTGATAAGGAATTCAAAATATTTATATTTAAGTACCTTCAATGCACTGAGAGATGGATCAAGGAAAACAATGACAAAATTAAGGGAAACAAAGAAAAAACCCTGAAACAATTTGGGAGCACAATACAAGAACAAATGGCAAAATGAATGAAAAATTAGAATGATACAAAATCCACAGATAGGAATCCAGAAGATTGACACTAAAATTTCAGAAATAGATAACACAATGAATGGGTAAAGGAGTACAATCAAATCAATGGAAGACAGAATTAGTGTGTCTGAAGACAAATACCTCAATACCACTTTGGTTAGAGGTCAATCAGAAAAAAGATCAAAACAAAATAAAGAAAGCCTAAGATTCATGTGGGATACCATCAAGAAGAATAGTCTACATGTAATCAGAATTCCAGAACAGGAAGAGACAAATAAAAACACAAGGAAAACTGTTGAAGATTTGTTGCAAGAGAATTCTCCTCATACAATGAAAGATGAGTATATGATCATTCAAGAAATTCAATGAGGACTTCCAGTAAGATGGAGGAACAGGCAGACAAGCAACACACACCTTCTTCAACAAAGAAAAGAAAAACCAATTGACAGAGATATAGAAGATAATCCAGGAGTCCTGAGCTTTGAAAGGAACTATACAGAAGTGGATTAGGCACCAAGTAGCAGAAAAACCTGAACAAAAACAGTGAGTACAGAGACAGTTGGAGGTGCGGACTGTCAGCTACTCTGATGGGACCAACAGCCTGAATATTTCCAAGTAGTGCTGGGACCTGAGAATGGATCTAAAGATCAGCCCTGGTCACCAAGGGCTGCAGGGACGACTGCACTGGTGGCCTGACTAGGAAGGAAAATATCAAGGAGGGAGACAACCTGAGCTGTTGACTTTCCTCTGTCCAGAGGGCACAGCCATTTTGATTGTTTACATGCAGTAGCCATTATACTTAAAGTGACCAAGGGCACAGTCATTTTGAATGTTTACAAGTGGTGGCCATTTTGGATACTTAAAGTGACTGAGGCCACAGCCATTTTGAATGTTTACAAGCAGCAGCCTTTTTGGATTTTTAAAGTGACCGAGGGCGCAGCCATTTGGAACGTTTACAAGTGGCAGCCATTTTGGATATTTAAAGTGACTGAAGGTGTAGCCATTTTGAATCTTTACCAGTGGCAACCATTTTGGATTTTAAAGTGATAGCATTCTCATTCGGATTCCAGGGACCTAAGAATAGGCGTTCTTTGCCAAGGTCGTCAGGGACATACAAAAGGCCGACAACAGGAAAGGAGACAGGTGATGAGTGTATAAGTGCTGTCAACTAGTGAATAGAGGAGCACACTACCCTGCTTGTATAGATAACATACAAACAAAGCAAAGAAAACAAAAATAGTGGACAAGTCACTCCAACATACAATCACAAATTAAATATAACCACAGAAATGTCACAATGCCTCAGAGACAACAGAGCATCACAGTCCACACAAAGAAGAAAGATAAAGCAGGAGAAACAAGGGACTAGGTTGTTGTTGTTGTTGTTGTTATGTGCTCTCGAGTCAGACTCGACTCATAGCGACCCCTCCTTGGGTTTCCGAGGCAGCATCACTACGGAAGTAGATTTCCATTTTCCTTCCGAGGAGTGGATACAGACTCAAAACACATCCCTGAGGAAGACGCAGCACTGGAACTCCCTGATAAGGAATTGAAAAGAATTATATTTAGGTATCTTCAGTGAACTGAGAGGCAGATCAAGAAAAACACAGAGAAAACCTAGAATGATTTCAGAAGACAATACAAGAAGAAAATGACAAAATAAATGAAAAATCAGAAATGATACAAAATCTACACATAGAAATCCAGAAGAGTAATACTAAATTGTCAGAAATAGATGTAAGACATTGAATGGGCAAAGGAGCAGAACTGAATCAATGGAAGACAGAATTAGGGAGCTTAAAAAAGACAGGTATATGAGTTGAATATTTACTTGAGGTAGATAAACTCCTTGAAGAGAACAATCATGGGAGAAAGAAGGGCTGCTTATACACCAGGAGACAACTCAGGGGGCAGGAGGGCATGGAGGGATGGACACAAGGAAGAGGTAATTATCAGGAGGAAGTGGGA
>NW_006921775.1:6456687-6457489 GCF_000298275.1 Orycteropus afer afer
AAGAAATCGACACTACGAAAAAGCACATAACAAAAATGACAGCAACAAATTCGTATTTGGCAATAATTGCATATCTGGCAAGGGACTTATCTCTAAGATTAATATTGGTAGAGTGGATAACCAAACTATGGTACATACACATAATGGAACGGTATGCAGCACTAAAGAATAATGTAGAGTCTGCAAAACACTGCATAATATGGATGAACTTGGAGGACATTATGCTGAGTGTCATAAGTCAATCACAGAAGGACAAATATAGAATTAGTTCGTTGTTGTGGAGTGTCAAGGAAAGGGACATCACGCTCATTTGGCAAAACATACTACACAAAACACTGTTCCACCTTCTACTTTGGTGAGTAGCGACTGAGATCTTAAAAGCTTACAAGCAGCCATCTAGATGCAATGATGGGTCTCTCCTTGTCTAGAGCAAAGAAGAACAAAGAAAATCAAAGATTTATGGAAACAATTAGTCCTAGCAACTGATATACCAGGCAATCCATGGCCTATACGACTACGAGACTAGAAGAACAAGATGGTGCCTGGCTACAACTATCAATCACTTGGAGGGGGAATCTACACAGGAGATCCTGGATAGAGAGGGAGAACAATGTAGAACAAAATGCGAAATTATTTGGAAAAAAAGGGTGGGTAGGGACCAGGTTTGCTGGTCTGATAGAGCCTGGAGTAACCACTGAGACTATGGTCCCTAGCTGCCCTTCAGGTCTGGAATTGAACCCACACCTGTGGCTTCCAGCCAAACAAAAGACAGTCATATGAGTTGAACATTTACCTGAGGTAG
>NW_006921775.1:6457589-6462758 GCF_000298275.1 Orycteropus afer afer
CATTATGGTAAATTGTGGTCAATGTCATAAGACAAAGTGTATGTGAACTACTGTATGGAAAGTGAATTTGCTCTGTAAATTTTGACTCAAATCACAATTTAAAAAAAAAAGAAAATACAAATACATAACTCCATAGTCATAAAAAAAAAAAAAAAGAAAGAAACTCAAGGTTGTCGAGTCCGATCCGACTCATAGCAACCCCTCCTTGGGTTTCTGAGGCGATACCACTACAGAAGTAGATTGCCCAATCTTCCTTCTAAGGAATGGCTGGTAGGTGTGAACTGCCAGCCTTCTCACTAGCAGTGAAATGCCTTCAGGCACCATGCCAGTAGGAGACTTTAAGATACCACTTTCAATCAAAGATAGAACTGCAAAGAAACTCAACTACGACACAGAAGAACTAAACAATACAACCCACCAACACAGCCTTATTGACATCTACACAGCACTTCACCCAACAATAGCACAAATATATTCTTTTCCCATGCACTTGGAACATTTTCCAATATAGATGATCTTAGGCCACAAAACAAGCCTCAATAAATTTAAAAACAATGAAATACTGCAAAGCATCTTCTCAGATCACAGTGCTATAAAATCAGAAATCAACAATAGGAAGATTAACAAAAAAAGAACTAACACATATAAACTGACTAATACCATCCTTAAAAACTACTGGTTAATAGAAGAAATAAAAAATGAAATTAAAAAATTCCTTCAATCAAACAAGAATGAAACACACCAATATCTTTGGCACACAGCAAAAGCAGTGATCTGAGGCCAATTTTAGCAATAAATGCACACATCAAAAAAGAAGGAAGAGCCAAAGTCACCACCAACATCTTAACCCAACATCTCCAACAATTAGAAAAAGAGCAGCAAAAGAAGCTGTATAGTCACCAGAAGAAAATAATAAAGATACAAGCAGAATTACTCTGTCAATTTTCACCCAAATCACAATTAAAAAAAAAAGAAAAAGACACAAGCAGAAATAAATGAGAAAGAAAACAATGACGACAGAAAAAAAATCAACAAGATTAGAAGCTGGCTTTTTGAAAACATTAACAAAATTGACAAACCACTGGTAAATTTAACAAAGGAAAAGAGGGAGAGAATACAAATAACATGAATAAGAAACCAATTGAGCAACATCACAATAGAACCAATTGAAATAAAAAGGATACTATCAGGACACTATGAAGAACTCTACTCCAACAAATTTGAAAATCTCGAAGAAATAGACAAATTTCGAGAAACATGCCACTTATCTAACACAGAGTGAGGTGGAAATTTTGAACAAACCCATAACAAAGAAGAAACTGAACATGTCATAAAAAAAATTGTTGTTGTTGTTATGTGCCACTGAGTCGGACCTAACTCACAGCGACCCCTCCTTGGGTTTCTGAGGTGGTATTACTACAGAAGTAGATTGCCCAACTTTCCTTCCGAGGAATGGCTGATGGGTTTGAACCGCCAGCCTTCTGGTTAGCAGTCAAGTGCCTTAGGCACTATGCTACCAGAGCTCCTATATAAAAAATTACCAACAAAAAAAAGCCCTAGCCCTTATGGTTTCACTGGAGAATTCTACCAAGCATTCAGAGAAGAACTGACACCAATCCTACTCAAATTATTTCAGAACATAGAAAAAGAATCCTCCCAAATTCATTTTATGAAGCAAGCATAACCTTGATACCAAAATCAGGCAAAGACATCACTAAAAGGGAAAACTACAGACCAATATCACTCATAAATATATACATAAAAATCTTCAACAAAATCCTAGTCAATAGACTCCAACAATATATCAAAAAAAAAAAATAATACTTCATGACCAATTGGAATTCATACCAGGTATGCAATGATGGTTCAACATTAGAATAACAATCAATGCAATCAACCATATAAGTAAAATAAAGGAAAAGAACCACATGATCTTGTCAGTCAATCAGCAAAGGCAATTGAAAAAATTCAACACACATTCCTGATTTAAAAAAAAAAAAACACCTCTCAGATAAATTGGAATAGAAGAGAAATTCCTCAACATAATAAAGGGCATATATACAAAACCAACAGCCAACAGTATCCTCAATGCAGAGGGACTGAAATCATTCCCCTTGTAAACAAAGATGCCCTATAACACTTCTTCTGTAAGACCTGTACAAAGAAAACTACAAAACACTACTTAAAGAAACCATAAGAGATCTACATGAATGGAAAAACATACAATGCTCATGGATAGGAAGATTGAACACTGTGAAAATGTCAATACTACCCAAAGCAATCTACATAATGCAATCCCAATCCATATCCTATTAACATTCTCTAAGGTTATGGAAAAACCAATCACTAATATTACATGAAAAGGAAAAAGACCTTGGATAAGCAAAGCTCTATTGAAGAACAACAAACTAGAAGGTCTCAAACTCCCAGATCTCAAACCTACTATATGGCCACAGTAGTCAAACAGCCTGACATTGGTACGACAACAGACACATAGACTAGAAGAATAGAAGTGAGAACTTGGAAATAGATGCAACAACCTATGGTCAGTTGATCTTTGACAAAGGGCCAAAATTCATTAAATGGAGAAGAGATAGTCTTCTTAACAAATGGTGCTGGCAAAACTGTTTATCTACTTGCAGAAAAATGAAACAAGATCCATACCTCACATCATACACAAAAACTAACTCCAGATGGATCCAAGACTTAAATGTGAAACTTAAAACTATAAAGTTCCTCAAGGAAAAAATAGGGGTAAACTTATGGAGCCCAATTTTTGGCATAAATAGAGTATCAAGCATAACCCAAAATGTACAAACAGCAGAAGATAAACTAGATGATTGGGACCTTGTAAAAATTAAATTTTTATCTGATTCAAAAGACTTCTCCAAAAGAGTAAAAAGAGAACCTACAGGTTGGGAAAAAATATTTGGTAATGGCATACCTGACAAGGGACTTATCTCTAAAATTTATAGAGAACCCCAACACCTCAACATCAAAAAGACAATCAATCCAATTAAAAAATGGAGAGAAGACATGATAGACACTTCACCAAAGAAGATATTCAGGTGCCCAACAAACACATGAAGAAATGACCATGATCATTAGACATTGGAGAAATGCAAATCAAAACAACGAGATACCATTTCACCCTAGCACTAATAGCAAAGTTCAACAGCACAGAAAATAACAAATGTTGCCGAGGATGTGGAGCGATTGGGAGTCTCATACTGCTGGTGGGACTGTAAAATAATACAACCACTGTGGAAAGCAGTATGGTGATTCCTTAAGAAGTTGGAAATATCAGTTCATTATTGTAAAAAGTCAAGGAAAGATTTATATATGGAAGGAAATTTTATTTCTTGGTTACCAGGGAAGGGGAAGGCACACTACACAAAATTAAAAACTAAAAATAGTCAAAAAAAGAAAAATAAGTTGGAAATAGAAATACCATTTGACCCAGCAATCCTGTTACTAGCTACATTATATATCCTAAACAAGTGGGAGCCAGGACACAAACATATATGCACACCCATGATCACAATAACAAATAGATGAAAACAACCTAAGTGCCCATCAACAGAATGGATAACCAAACTATGGTACATACACACAGCAGAATACAATGTAACACTACAGAATAATGTAGAATCTGCAAAACACCACAGAACCTGGATGAGCTTGGAGGACATTATGCTGAGTAAAATAAGTCAATCACAAAAGGACAAATATTGTATTAGTTCACTGCTGTAAAAAGTCAAGGAAAGATTTATATACGGAAGGAAACTTGTACTTGTTGGTTACCAGGGATGGGAGGGAACACTGCTAGATAGGTAGAGACAAGTATTGATTTGGGTCAAGGGAAGGGCAGTAGACTAAAAATAAGTGACCAACATGGTGGAACTGAGGAAGAGGAAGACAGAGAGGTACACAAGAGGTACAGATGACAAAGATAAACTCTTTTACATATACAATACAGTGTTATCAGTGATAAGAAACATTAACCTACAGGTAAATAGATGGATAGACAGGCTGAATGACCAGGTATGTCTAGGCAAAAGGGTATATATATATCCATGACCATATATAAGGTTGGCAGACGTTATTTCTACAAACATATTTGTATGTGCTGTAATAATGTCCAAATATGTATTAGAGCTGACAAGTGGCAAAGTTTTGATAATTTCTTAGCCATAGGCAACCTCCCTGAGTGAGTGAGTAGCTGGACCTGTGGGCTCAGGACCAAGGTCGAAGGGGACATCAAGCTCAACTGGCATAACATACTACACAAAAACATTGCTCTACCTCCTACTTTGGTGAGTAGTGACTGGGGTCTTAAAAGCTTGCAAGCAGCCATCTAGATACAAGAGTGGGTCTCTCCTTTTCCAGAGCAAAGAAGAATGAAGAAAACCAAAGATGCATGGAAACTAATAGCAGACCATAGAACCCTCAGCTTATATGACCAGGAGACAAGAAGAAATAGATAGTGCCCAGCTATCACTGCCAACCACTCAGAAAGGGATCAGTGCAGAAGATCCTGGATAGAGTAGAACAATGTGGAAGAAAACTCTAGAACAACGTGGAAGAAAACTCAAGACCATTAAGAAAAAAAAAAAAAAGACCAATTTTACTGGTCTGATAGAGCCTGGTGAGACCCCAAAGACTATGGCCCCTAGTTACCCTCCAGGTCTAGAACTGAACTCTTGTGACTTCCAGACAAACAACAGACAGGCATACAGGGTGAACACTTATATCAGGTAGATACACTCCTCAGAGCAATAAATCATGGGATAACATAAGGGCAGTCAATGGATGAACAGGGAGATAGCTCAGAGGGTGGGAACGCATAGGAAAGAAGGAACAGGGAAGAGGTAACTACAGGGAAGAAGTGGGAGGAGAGCTGTTACACTACGGGGAATTGGAGTCAATGTCATGAAACAAAATGTATATGAGCTGCTGTATAGAAAATGAATTTACTCTGGAAACTTTCAAGCAAAATTACAATTAAAAAAAAAAGTCAATCCAGGTCTGTTATTGTTGTTGTTGTTAAGTGCCGTTGAGTTGTTTCCAACTCATAGCGACCCCATGCACAGCAGAACGAAACACTGACTGATCCCGCACAAGCCCCACAATCCCTGCTATACTTGAGCCCATCATCGCAGCCACCGT
>NW_006921775.1:6465746-6467572 GCF_000298275.1 Orycteropus afer afer
ATCCCTTCGGCTGATTGCTCTTCTCTCTGGCTTCCTGGCTTTTAATCCCCTTTCTCCTGCTCTTCCTGCCTGCTACTTTGGGTGTTCCTGAGTTGTCTCTCCTCACCTGTAACCCTGGGTCTACCCCTAGAAAATCACAAATTCTAGATTAAAAGAGATAGGATTCCAATGTGAAGAAGGAGTATATTTAATGATCTTTCAATTCATTACAACTTTAAAACATTCTCAACCCTATTCTTTCTAGTTTCTTCTACATCCATGCTGATAGGTATCTCAGTAAGAGTTTAAAAGACGATGACAAGGTCAGAAAAAAAAGTAAAGTCAAATCTGCCAAGTTACAAGGAAGATTATGACTATGAATAAACTCATGAATTATATAGTTTTATTATTTAGTTTTTAAAAGCAGTGTATCTAAGTTTAAGCATGGCTTCAAAACCAGTTCATTCACATTCAACTCCCTGCTGAGAATTCCCATTTCCACTCCAGATATACAGAATCAGAATTTACATTTTAATAAGATTCTCAGGTAATTCTTATATGCACACCTTGTTAAATTTATACTTCTTGTTAAAATGAAGATTTCTGATCCAGTATATCAGGAATGGAAATGCAGACTCTCAGCAGAGGTCAAACTGGAATGAACCAGTTCAAAGCCCTAGTTTAAAAAGAAAAATATGCTATTTTATTATTGAATATCTAATATTTAATGTCCAAATTAAAACTTTCTTCTCTTTGTTGTTAAAACTTTACCTTAAATGTTTTCTTTCCATCCTGTGTTTTTTGTTAATTGTTAACAAAATTCTTTTTTGCTAATTGGCAAAAATGGCTTGCCAAAATTTTATTTACTATTTCTTAGTCTGTTTCCTCATCATGCTCTAAAAACTTTCACATATATAAAAGAGTTTAAAGCTGATTAAGTGTTACGTAAATATAAATAACTCATGCATTATTTGCACGGCATAAATTATCAACAGGAAGAAAAGAAAGCCATGGATTGGAAGATTGACTTCTTAGACAATACCAAAGGCAAGATCCATGAAAAAAAGAAAAATTAATAAGTTGAATGTAATTGAAATTAACAACTTCTGCTCTGCAAAAGACAAGTCATACACAGCCTCCTGATCTGTGTACAGGTTCCTCATGAACACAATTAAGTGATCTGGCATCCCCATTCTTCTCAGTATTATCCAGAATTTGTTATGATCCACACAATTGAAGCTTTTACATAGTCAATAAAACACAAGTAAACTATCAAAGTCATACACTGAGAGAAAATCATTTCTTAAACACATAGTTGATAAAGGTCTTGTATCAATGCATACAAAGAACTCAAAAAACTCAAAAAAGAAGGAAACAATGAAAAAGTTAAAAAGTAGACAAAAGATATTAAGTAATATCTCATCAAAGAAAATACACAAATGGCAAGTAAGCATATGAAAAGTGGGCAGAAGACATGAATAGACACTTCACCAAGGAGGATATTCCAACGGCCAACAAACATATGAAGAAATGCTAACAGTCATTAGCTATTATTGTTGTTATTGTTATTTGCCATCAAGTCAGACCCAATTCATAGCGACCCCTCCTTGGGTTTCCGAGGTGGTATCACTACTGAAGTAGATTGCCCAACCTTCCTTCCAAGGAGTGGCTGGTGGGTTTGAACCACCACCTTCTGGTTAGCAGTCAAATGCCTTAGGCACTATGCTACCAGGGCTCCTTAGCTATTATTAGAGAGATGCAAACCAAAACAACAATGGGATACCATCTTGCTCCAGCACTAGTAGCAAAGTTCAACAAGACAGAAAATAACAAATGCTGCCAAGGAT